>NW_026887204.1:0-11671 GCF_032173495.1 Musca vetustissima
GACACATTTTACGACCAAATTGGTTGTAATTTGGCACAGATAGTTCTCTTTCGGGCAACAAATGTTTGATGCAAAAATGCATATATGTAGGTCCACGTTTTCTGGTAGCCCGCATACCCCTATTTTGAGTATTTAGTCAAAATTTGGGTATAAACTCATTAACTGGCAAACCACTTGACATAGACCTACATACATAAATTTTTGCATGGACATTTGGTACCCAAAGAGAACTCTGTGCAAAATTACAGCCAATTTGGCCCTAAAATGTGTATAATAGGCAAAAAATACCTATAATCGGGATTTGATTTGACAGTGAAAACCTTTCACACATGGAGTTTGATTTTCCAATGTAAAACCAGTGAGCAGGATAGTCGGCCAACCATATGATACCCAACATAACTACCACTGGACTTCAATTTTCTGCCAAACTAGTTCCGAAATTCCACTAGATATAGACCCTAGCAAAAGTCCACGAGATATACAACTCCGCTATGACAATAACATTACTAAACAATATCAGAGCAACATCTTGTGTCGTAAGGTAACATTTAGCCGACTAACACTGACTTCGATTGTTGTTTCACTCTTTTCCTTCCCTCAGGCTATGAGAATGAATTTCTAGCCATACCGAAAACGGTTGCACCAAATAAAGGTAGGTTTCATTCAACTACGATGTGTGTATTTACCTATTCAGATATTGGCTTCTTCAAAACAAAATCGAATTTTTTCTTGTATTTACCGGCACCGAACAAATAATAAGAGCATGTTTTGACCGATTCGATTGTATGAAATATCCAATCTAATTTGTATGGTATAAATCAAATTAATCACAAAACTTAATCCACTTTGATTAGGTTTATCAATATACATGATGGATTTTTAATATTGGTTGATGTGGCCGTAGTTAAACATCATTAATCATAAAATGTTGATGTAAGATGTAAATTCAGTTTCGGAAGTTAAAATGTATTGACTGTGTTAAATTTCTATAACTAAAAGTGACTGAGCACTTGATTTTATTTAATTCAAGGCTTAATTTTACGGTTTGATAAACAGATTATATATATATATATATATATAATGCATTATTATTATATACAGTGGTGGAACAAATAATAAGAACGGAAAAACAATTAAATAACATCAGAATAAAAAAATGACCACGCGTAAAGTTCTGCCGGGCCGAACTTTGTTACCAAATAGGAATCCAAAGTACCAAATTGAAGCGAAATCAATAGAAACCTGGGGTCAAGACCCCAAAATACCGAATTTTTTATGGTACCGGGCTATACAAAAAATTGCACCAATATTGATAAATTTTGGTGGATGAATTTGGTACCCAATTAGAACCCAACATGCCAAATTGCGCCAACTCAATAAAAGAATGATATCCTACCGCAATCAAATAATAAAGAATAGGCGTGGGATGATGTTGCGAAAGCTGTGGGTAAACTAGGATTGTGCAGAGAGAAAATGCTCGGAGAGTAAATTAGAAACGGCCATATAAAATGACTTGCTAAAAGAGAACGCAGTTAACGAGCTTATAGTTCCATGTAAACAAGGGCACCAGTTCCCGTGCATGCCCAGCACTAGGGTAAACAAACATTTGACAATAATATGTATGGTGAATAACGCGCTTTATGTGGGTTACCAAAATCTAATATGCGTTACATTACGACTTTTAAATTACACAATTGACATGAACGAACTTAAATATGTGATTTTTATCTATAAGCGAATCGACTAACATCAATTCATACAGATGAATTTCTACAACATATGCTAAATTTAATTTCATTCGGGCAAATTTAGAATCTTTTGCGTACAATGGGACTAATCGATTTAAAGCGAACTTGATACATGCTATTCTGTATGCCGCACTGTTGAAAATATAAACCCAATCAGACACCCATTCGTCTGCATCTGCACCACATTCAACAAAACGTAATAACGTCATTCTAGTCTTAATTTGATACGTTGTGAAATTGTTCGTGTCAATCGGAAAACATTAGGAGTTCGGTGCACCATTTACCTAAAATTGTATGAAAATATATGTGTGGAAGCTATATCTAAATATGATCGGATTTATATTAACTTCAGTATACTGTACAAAATTTTGTGTTAAGCGGACAAACTTTGGGGTTTTAGTGCACAATTTACGTAAAATCGGAAACATATATATGGGAGCTACATCTAAAAATGAACCGATATTCACGAAATTAAACACACGTCATTCTAGACTTAATTCAGTTATCTATGTCAAATTTCTTGCAAATCGAAAGATATACAGGGGCTTTGGTACACCATTAACATAAAATCGGACAAAAATATATATTGGAGCTATAATCTAAACCACGATACGATGCACACGTCATTCTAGTCTTAATTCTCTTTGCAATGCTAAATTTCGTGCAAATCGAAAGATATATAAGGACTTTGGAGCACCATTTACAAAAAAATCGGACAAAAATATATATGGAAGCTATATCTAAATCAAAACCAATTTTCACGAAACTTTGCACACGTCATTCTAGTCTTAATTCAGTACGTTATGCTAAATACATTACATTAAATCGGACGAAAATATGTATGAGAGATATATCTAAATCTGAACCGATTTTCATGACATTTAGAAACGTAGACTTAAGTACGCTATGCCAAATTTCGTACAAATCGAAACATATATAGGGACTTTGGTGTACCATTTTAATTAAATTTAACATGTATATACAGTCGACTCTGATTTACTGTAAGTCGCTCAATTGATAAATATCGGATAAGTGAAATAGATTTCCTGCACCATTTAATTTTAGGTTAGTCGCCCACAGTTTACTCCAAATGCGTGAAACTTCGGAAACCTGAAATTATCGGATAACTGAAATAACTTTTGGAGTCAAATATTGCAATTTCCTTTCAAATCATTCCGCATTACTGAAAGTCAAGAGAATGAAAGATGATTGCAAAGTATTTTGCATAGAGGAATGCACATCTTCAAAGCCCACATTAACAGATATTTTTCTGCAATTATTGATTATTACCGACATATGGAACGTGTCTGTCAACTACATATAAATTTGACGTCGAAATGTCAATACGAGGACCCATAAAATTAAAAAAAACTTTTGAGGAGGTCGTCCATATTTAACTACTCTATTATGAACAGATTTTACAAGGAGGTGTGTTAGTCATTCACAAACCCATATTGCACATTACAGCCAAGTCGGGTGTTTAAAAGACTTTAAACCGGCTAGTATCGTCATATGAAACATTTTCAAAGACATGGTTCGATGTTTTCCGTTTTTGAAAACAATCCATCTAAGACCTATCATAAATACTATAATATATTATTGACGATATAATATTTAAAATAGATCTAAACATTGCAAAAAGCAGACGATGAACTTCGTTACACGCCACATATTTTAGTAATATGCATAAAAAGACAGTTCATAATAAAAATCACATAAGAAATTAACCTTGCAACCATTTTTAATTTCTATCTATATTCTATATTTATATTCGTAAAATTCGAAAAACATGGATTATTGAAATTTCTAACGCTGAAAAATGGTACCCTTACGAGAAGTTCGGATAACTGAATATTTTTTCAGTTATCCGAACTCCGCTTAATTGGAAACATCGGATAACTGAAACAAACATCCAGATTTTTTCCGTTTCAGTAAAGCGGAGTCAACTATATATATATATATATATGTCTAATTTCATTAAAATGGAACTATATCTAAATATGAACCGATTTTTCTCAATTTCAATAGGGTTCGTCCTTGGGCCAAATAAATGAGCTGTACAAAATTTCATCCAATTCGGATCATAAATGGGGCCTGTACTTTTTGCACATGAACAGACATACAGACGGACATGCATAAATCGACTCAGAAAGCGATTTTATGCATATTCTCAAAAATAACCATGTGTCTACCTCGTTTCATTTTCACACATAATACCCTGTTCCACAGTGTGGTGAAGGGTATAATGACATGTAATAGATTTCAGAATGAAAATATTTAGTTTCGTCCGATATTTACTGTTGTTCCACAATGATGCTACGTCTATTGTTACAAGTCTTCACTATAATGCAAGTTAATATGCCACCCGGGTTATAACAGTCGAAATTTTAAATCCTGAATGGAGGTCATCCCTAATTCACACAGAATCTACTTTTGAGATAATGGTATTAATTTTTTCCAACAATTCTAAGGAAATGTACAACAGTTTATACTACAAACAAACCGATGATGTATAAACTAGAGTTTATACATCATATCTTTCATTGGTTTAATAAATAAAACAGTGATTACTTTTTGCATTACTCATTTTTTGTGGCTCTTCTAGAGCTGTTTATTGTATAAACTACTTCGTAGTGATTACTGCAAATCGGTAAGAAGATTTAATAATTTTATATTCAGATATATGGTAATTGTGTGGACACAATGAGCTGTTGTCTGTTATTGTGAATGAATTGAATGGTATTGTTAAATATTAAATTTGTTTGTTTCTTTGAAATGCTGTTATCGAAGGTCGGGCTAAACATTTATTAATTATATTGCAGTTAAAAAAACACCTTAAAGTAAAATATTTAATTCTTTAATTTCTAAGAAATAAATAAAGATAGTTTTATCACATCCAATCCACTCACTTTTGTAAGTTTTGAAAAAATTGCCGAATACGAATATTTTTTATTATTTTTAGTACTTATATCGAAGTTTGTACAGTTTGGCATACTTTCATAAAATTTCAGTATTTGATATCATTCAATCCAAACCACTATCAACAAAACATAACACAATTTTATTCTATATGCAAAATTTCGTCTCAATCGGATAAACCGGTAGAAAATATATATGGGAACTATATCTAATCAACCGATTTGAACAAAAAATTATACTCTTCATAATAGGCTCAATTGAGTACGTTATGCAAATTTTCTTCTCAATAGGACAAACTTTGGGAGTTTGGTGCACCATTTACATAAAATCAGTGGGGAAATTATATGGTGGCCATACCTAAATCTGAATAACTTCAATAGGGTTCGTCCTTGAGCCAAATAAATGCACTGTGTCAATTTTCATCGCATTCGGATAGTAAATGCGATCTTTACTTTGTTTACAATTTTACATGAACATGTCGCACAAATCGAATCAGGAAGTAATTCTATGCTTGGGTCTATCTTGTTTCCCTTTGCATTTTACAAGCATATGTAGAAAGGCATAGTTCCCTGTGCCACCGTGTGGCGGAGGGTATATGGGAAATTACAAAATTCTTTTAAAATTCCATTAAAAAAAATTTGAAAAAAATTTTTGCGAGCACATTTTTGATTTTTGGTATATAGGTTAAGAAAAATATGCTGATTCGAAATCTGTTCGCGTTCACAAATTGGGATGCTGCGCACAAAAGTTATAGCGGTTTTTAATCTTGTATTTCAAATATAAATTAAATGAAATCCTATTCGTCGTAATTCGCGAATTTCTTCACAAATGCTTAAACACCATTGTTTTCTTTGCATACTAGTCAAATCACATTGAAATACGGTATAATAGTCGCGAAAAACAAATAGAAGCATGAAGATATCGGAAAATAAAATAAATTAATTTTTGAATTAAAACATTTTTTTTTTTTGAATTTTCGATTTTTATACCCTACACAACTATGTTGTCAGGGTATTATAGCTTTGTGCAGCCCCAAAAGTTTGTAACGCCGCGAAGTATTGGTCCTAGACCCACCTTTAAGTATACCGATCGTCATATCTCGACTAGCTGAGTCGATCTAGACATGTGTGTCCGTCCGTCTGTCCATTATAATTTGTAAACACGACACAGGCCACAGTTATGGACCAATCTTCACGAATTTTTGCATGTAGGATGGGTTCTGGCCAATGAAGACCCCTATTGTTTTTGGGAATGATCGGTTAATATTTAGGGGATGAAATGGACCAAATACTAAATTTTTGTCAAAATGTGTATTCTATAGCGTATATATTTACCCCTGAAGGACATAGACCCGAGAAGTTGTCTTATATCCAAGAGGAGTGGTTGACCTTTAAATTAATACCAATTATATTGTTGTATGTGCTCGGATGTGGGAGTTACAACTAAATATTTAAAGTTATCTCCGTATTCGTATATTATTTAGTAACCCATTATCACTCTAGAGAGCGGAACTATAGCGCTGATCGCTTTGAAATGTTCCATGAGGTTCCAGTTATGGTCAAGGACAACGGCTAGAATTTTCAATTTTGGAATAAAGTGGACCGAAAACTTAATTTTTTGTGTTATTTTTGAGTCGATCTATAGACCACAAATGAAAGCCGAACATCACAACACAACCCACGGTGAAAGGAATCTGGACAATAGCTGTACTAAATACTCGTAATATTCGGAAAATATGTCAGTGTAAGGAAGAGGTGCTGCTTACCTCTAATCGGGCAAGAGGGTGCAAATATCACGAAATATTGCCCAAACATCCGCAGAAAGTTCGATTTCCGTGGTAGTTGTGCAGGGTATCGTATGGTCGGCCCCGACCGACTATACTGCTCCGTTCACTGTTTTAGTATTGTTAAGAGGATACGGTTTTGCCTTAATCTTCTAAAATATACGACGCTTTTGTCTGCAAATTCTTTAAGATGATTGTTAAATATCGATAAATTCATTTAATAAGAGTTTCGTCGTTAAAAGTGACTAAATATATTGCACATACAATTCATAAAAATGATCAATATTGAAAAGCATGCAATTCGCGTATTAGTTGAAATCAGTTGATGCGCATGCGGTTTTCGTATAAACCGAATCAATTTCTTCCAATAATTATGCATTTTTCGAGATTTCATTAAGCGGTCAAAGTGTGCCGCTCGATGCACTTTACTATGCAAAATCCCTAAAAATGACTAAAAATGGCGCAAAGTGCATACGATTTTTATGCGCATCCAATTTCAGTAATCTCCTATGAAAATACACAAAAGGGCACCTATTTTGAAAGGATCGGTTAAGAACCGCGGATGTGCCTCCACAATCGATTTTTGATAAAATACGCATATTATTCGCGTATCGATATATTTTTGACCTATTTTCACACAGATTCGCGAATATGATAACACAAGAATTAATGTATGTGAAATCAATTCGAAGAAATCCGCGATTATATACGCGAATTTGTCAAAATACGTTTTTGCACTTTTTACCACATTCAAGGTACCTATATCCGCCGTTTTATTGGGCGGAATTGAACATGGATGGGCTCATTAGATCCGGCACGTAAAAAAGCAAAATCACGAGTTCTACAATCATATAATCAGTTTAGTCCATTATCTGGATGCGCGTCCTGATTATAACAAAAATTCAAGAAATACCGAAAATCCGGCTTCAAAATTTCAGCATCCGTTTTGGGTGGATGCAGTGATTACATCGAAAAATCATACATTAGAAACTTATTGTCCATGGGGTATTCTTCAACTTAGTCACTGATCACATGTGCATGCGTTGTGTAGTTTAGCCACAAATCAGGAAAGAACATAAAAAAACTCGTTGGCTTCATCGCATTTTCACCCATTTTTTTACATTACCACCATCACAGCTTCCACGCAACTTATTATTTATTATCAATATTTTAAGATTTTGACAAGAACACTTCATTTTATAGAATTGAATTTAAATTATATGCAATATGTTCATATTTCGCGAGTTATAACCTTGCAAACCTCAGCTTCAAGGAATTTAAAAGATTTTTGTAATTTCCCATATATACATTCTTAAATCTGGAAATATTTGTATACCCCAAACTAAGGCATCATATAATCTTGGTCAGAACAAACTTCTACATGAATATTTTGACATTGTCCCTAGGATCCGCATCATTTTTCCTATGATTTTCTAACCATAATATTAAAAATTGCATATTTAGTTTTCTCAGAAGATAATAAACTACTACAAGACATATGACATTGACACAGCTTGATATTCTTTATAAATTATGTTCCACACATTCCACATTCAGAATTTATATAGAATTAAATGATAAAAACTTTCTCCAACAATTTAATTCTTTAGAAATATGAAAAAGTAACTTCAATTCATACTACAAACACACCGAATATGTTTGTTATATCAATACTGGAGCCAATACATCATATCTTCCATTTGGTTTAATTACACACTGAATGTGATTACTTTTTGCATTACTCAATTTTGTTTCATTTGTGGTACTTCCCCTGCTGTTTTTGTGTTAAGCACTTCGTAGTGATTACAGCAAACCAGTAGGAAGACCTAATAATTTTCCATTCAAACAAATAGTAGTTGTGCGGTAACAATGAGCTGTTGTGGGTCTTATTGTGAATGAATTGAATAGATACTGAATTGTGGTTTTGTCAAAGTATTGTTATATATACAATTTATTTGTTTCTTCGAAATAATGTTGTCGAAGGTCGGGGTACAAGTATTTTTACTTATTTTTTTAGTTTTGTCCTAGTTAAAATAAATACAAACAAATATCTATAGTTGTCATGCCAAATAACTTATGTCAGATATTCAAAAATTTTAAGAAGAGTTTTTCTCTTATATATATAAGTATATTTGCGAAACGGCGAACATGAAGTGTCTAAACTAGGTGGGGGCCCTTGAATGGGGTCCATGTAAAAACATAGGCGAACATGACACAAGGCTTTTACATCAAAATACCTAAAATCAGGCGGAATCCTTATCGTTCAACGGATTTGAACGAAATTTAATTTGCTTCATTGTGCGTTATGTAAATCTCAATTGGAGAAATCTTGGTGCAGTATTTACCTAAAAACGAGCAATAATATATATGGGAGCTATATCTAAATATGAACCGATTGCAACAAATCTTAAGGCACGCTTTTCTAGGTTCAATACACTTTATCTTATTCGGATCACAGCGACAGATGAAAAGACATGCATAAATCAACTCAGATAGTAGTTCTACGCATATCCTCAAAAGTAACTACGACCACAGGGTAGTGAAGGGTAAAAACACACAATGAGTAGACATCTCTTCTTCGTAGAAAGGTTGTATTATCATCATATAACCATTAAAAAAGATTTTAGATTAAATCACGAAAAAAAGAGATGTATCTCCTAAAACCTCACTTTTACCTCCGAATCATCACTCTTGTCGAAAAAGAAACCGTATAACAACAATAAAAGTGATTTATCTTTGTTGTTGACTTCAACAATGAAAGCAAACACTCGCTGACACGTCACCTAAGTACAAAAGATTTTAATAGACACTTTAAACAAAGACAATTAAATTATGAAGTAGATACGAACACACAGATATGGAAAAAAGGTGCTTACCAAGTATCTATCATCCACCCTTCTTGTTATTCATCACAAAACAGTGTCATAAAAGACAAATGGTAAACGTCAGTAAATCAGCTGTCAACAACAATGTTAGAAAACTTGATTGACACACAAATCGTGCCCAAGAAATTTCTTGACATATACCATGAGAAAAAACGACGTTAATTATTATTTGTAAAAATTGAAATGGTATGGCTGGCTCGTCCTTTATGATTAACGTGTCACTTGGCAATCATAACAAAGCATGGCATGACCATAACCTTAAATTATAATTTAATTAACAGTCATATATTTGTCACATATCTCTAACACAAATACCCCTAACATATGACCACCAGCAAAATTGTCACTAACAGGTGGTTATTTGTTGTGATCCTTATTACGACAATTACAAGCGAACAAATAAATAAATCACCAATAAGCCATAATTATATGTAATAGTAATTTATAGTTATTATTGATATGCAATTGAATGCTGTCCTGGGTATATGTATGGATTTAATAGGCATATTGAGAAATCTATAAACAGTGGTTTTTGCCGAAACGTTGGATATTAGAGGGATTTTCTATGTTTAAATGTAAAATTTCAAGTATGTGTATATGAATATGCTTGATAGAGAAGTTGTCACAGCGCTATAAAATGAATTTGTAACAGATTGTATAAAATTAGGAAAATTATAAGTTTGGTTTAGTGATTTTCAGGAAATGTATTGTGGACCGTATCTACGTAAACTAATAATAATATAATAATTCAACCAATAAAAAAATTCTGGACAACGCTACTCTATTCAATGTTTCGTGCCAATTTTGGGTGCTTGAAAACGGCCGAAAATAAAGATTTTTTTTATGTAAATCTAATTCGATATCTAAAAATTAATTATAGCATTAGCCATAAGATGGAATGTGTATTTAATTCGCCTTTCCGTTTGTAACACCTCGAAAGATTCGTCGGAGGTCCCATAAAGTATATATATTCTTGATCAGAATAAAATTCTGCCAGCAAAGACATAGCTTTACTCCTAGGATATTTGGTATTCCAAATGGGGTATATCGATTTACCTTTTGGTTTAGCTCCCATATAAAGGTGCCGCCAAATTTTCGGTATTTTCAAATTGTAGGCTCATTTTCTATTTAAGAGTCTGTAATTTCACATGCACGATTCTTGCAGAAAATTATCAATACAGATCCATGTTTTGACATTGGTATCTTGAGGCTTATAGCGACATTTTCCAACCAAATATTTCTGTATTTTGGCATTCCAGGTATATAATAATTTTGTCATTCCGTTAGCAACACCTCGAAATATACACGGAGATCCCACAAAGTATATATATTCTTGATCAGAATAAACTTCTATGTTGATTAACGTCCTTTTGAAATCACGATAGAGATCGTAATATTTATATAACGAAACCTCAATATTCGATATTTTGGTGATTTGGACACATTATTTGGATAAAATTTGTCACAAGTCACTTATTTGGCCCAAGGACGAACCCTATTTGTATATAGATCCCATATATATGTTCGTCCGATTTTATGTAAATGGTGAACCTAAGTCCCTATATATCTTTCGATTTGCATGAAATTTGGCATAGGGTACTAAATTAGGTCCAACACACATCATAAGTTTCGTGAAAATTGGTTCAGATAAACATATACCTCCCATAAGTATTTTCATCCGATTTTATGTAAATGGTGTAGTGTACTGAATTAAGTCTAAAATGATGTGTGTTAAGTTTAGTGAAAATCGGTTCAGATTTAGATATAGCTCCCATATATAGTTTCGTCCGGTCTAATGTAAAAGGTTCACCAAAGTTTCTATATATCTTCCGATTTGCACGAAATTTAGCATAGCGTACTGACTTAAGTCAAGAATGATGTGCGTTAAGTTTCGTGAAAATCGGTTCAGATTTAGATATAGCTCCATACATATATTTTCATCCGATTTAATGTAAATGGTGTATTAAAGCCCGTTATATTCTTCAATTTGCACGAACTTTGGCGTAGCATACCAAATAAAGTCTAGAGTGGTGTGCATATATTTTCGTGGTGTGCATATATATTTTTATACCCTTCACCACACTGTGGTACAGGGTATTATGTCTTTGTGCATATGTTTGTAACAGGCAAAAGGAAACACGATAGACACATGGTGTCTGCATAGAATCACTTTCTAAGTCGATTTATGCATGTCCGTCCGTCCCCTTGTTTGTCCATGTTAAATTGTAAACAAAGTACAGGTCCCTATCACGATCCGAATTGGATGAAATTTGCAGGTCACTTATTCGGCCCAGGACAAACCCTATTGAAATTGGGAAAAATCGGTTCAGATTTAG
>NW_026887205.1:0-115136 GCF_032173495.1 Musca vetustissima
GTATGTTGTATGTTCTGGTCCTTCATTCATCGTATTGCTCTCATTTATTAAAAGAACTGTCGAAGACAATTTTGTCCTGGAGTGCCCGAGAGCTTCATGGCCTACAAATTCTTGTTTTATTGGAAGAGATACAACGTATCTATACCATTAGGTGGTTGTGTCGTTCTTTCTCAATTATCCTCGCAAAATTGTTCAAAAAGAGAACAATGAATGGCACTTTAAGAAAACCCTCTGCGTTTCCAGAAACGAAGGAGAGCCTGATTCAGCCTATCTTCAGGAATGTACAAGTCTGAAAGGTTGTTATATTGTCAGAATGACCTATATTCGTAGGAACTGGACCTGTAAGAACCCAGCCGAAAACAGTTTTTTGTGCAATCAAGGAACCTAATATATTGGATTAAATTGCCTGCCGAAGCTTTTGGATATAAGTCCGCGCCTATTAACATATCTACTCGACGACGGATCAAACAAATTTCTATCAGCCAAACGAAAAATCTGGCATATTGGCGGCAAGTTCCTTGCTGATGGAGAATGAAGGAAGATTGCCTGAAATAGTAGGAACTACTAACGCTGTCATTTCCATAAAGAGCGTACTGTCTATGGGAGATCCTACACATAAAGAACACAATTTTCTTGACATAATGGATACAGATTGGTTTACTCCTGAAATAGTAGCTTGGGTTGAAGTGGTGGCGATACCAAGACGCTGTTGTAACCTTTAAGTAATAAATGATGCTTCAGAAGCTGGGTCTATTAGAGCACGAGCTGGGTACGTAACACCCTGATGAGCAATGTTCACCATTGCTGTTCCTAAAAGAACCGTTTTGTTCTGCGAGGTATGGAATACCTGCCTAGTTGAAGCACTAGAAGATTGACCTGAAGATGTTGAAGGTAGATTGGGATTGGCATTGGATGACGGAGTAAAATGTGGAACATTAGCCGATAGTGAGGAAGTTTGGGATGTAACCGAGGAATTATTAGAACTAGTTTGTGCCGTATCTAACATCATGTCCTCGTGAAAATGCCGTTTAACAAGAAGAGGCGTAAATGGTGAGTTTGCCTAGGACAAAATATGCAAGATTTATCAGATGACGATTGTGAAGAACGAGATCAGCAACTTTCTTCTGTTCAGCTTTTTTATTTGAATCTATTCCCTTAATATCTCTAAGGCAAGTAAGAGTTGAATTCTTTCTGTTAAAAAGAGATCCAAATCCTTCCAGGAAGACAACGCAGATTTATCCTTAATACCTTGTTCCCACAACGTGACTGTGTTTTTGGGAAGTCTTTGTAAACAAAGGAAAACTAAAATTGGGTCCCAATTGTCAGTGGCAACATCATAAATTTCCATGGCAGAAATACACCCATTAATACCACGTTGTAATTTTTTTAATCCTGTGCTAGTTTCACTATCAAGTACTGGAAGATCGAACAGAGCTTTAATTTGGTTGTTAACCAGAATTCTAACATTATCGTATGTTTCTTTTAAAGCTTTCCAGGCTAAACTGAAACTCTTGTGAGTAAGAGGGAATTTAGAAACTATATCTTTTGCATCACCACTTGTTTTCTTAAGTAAATGGCATAATTTCTCTATATCGCTAAGACGAGAATTACTAATATATACAGCCGAAAAGAAGTCCCTAAATGTTGGCCAAGTCAGAATGTCACCAGTAAAGACATCGATATCACATGGAGGAAGATTTATAGCATGTGTGAAACTATCATTAAGCGAAATGTGAGTTACATCGGCAAGGGTAACGGTATGATGCGAAGCACCCGATACCGAATCAGTTTCCTCATATTGGGGAGGAACCTCGAAGTTGATCCACTTTTCTATTAATGGAAGATAAAGTGTTCACATAAGCTTTATAGGCGACGTGATATTTACTCTCTACAGAGGTAAATTCGTCGTCAGACGGTTCATCGGCGGAGCGAAGGTCGTTCAAACATGTTTCACACCTATCTTTTACCTTAGCCCAAAGTTCTTTTACCTCAGAAGCTTGAATTTCTAAGGCGTATATGTCCATATTGTCACCTTGCAGATCACTAAAGTTCGCATCGAACTTAATAAGAGCATCAGTGGCTCTGATGAAAAAGTCCAGCGAAGTTAAAGGCATATTGGAAAAGTTAAAATAATCTTTTTGACCGAAAGAAATCAAAAAACCAAAATATCTCGAAGGACCACAAATAAAAATCGATATTTATTTGAAAAAATTAGAAAAAGGAAGCAGTAAAAAATCGAAAGTTGTAATAAATATAAGAAAAAACCCACAAAAAGATGTATTTTCTTGGCTAAATTGAACGAAAATTCAAGCCAATTATTTAAAATCAATAGCAGAATGCTAAAAACGAGCAATTGCAATGATGTATCGTAAATACAACACAATTTTTTTGAAAAATGTAGCGAAAACTACTCAAATTTGAACAAAAAAGCCAAAAAATAGATATTCAAAATTTTTCTCAGTGTACGAAAATACCAACAATTTCTCTCAGTGTATACGAAATATACAAAGTTTTAATAAGAACACCGAATGTGTCCAAAAAATATTAAAACTTTCGAAAAGAGAGAGAAAAATTAACAAAAAATTAAAAAAATCGCAATTTTTTTAAATGCCGTATGTAGTGTGCACGGACTGTAGGGTACACACAACCAAAATAAATTTTTTAAAAATGTTTAAAATTCAAAAATATTTAAAAAATGTTAAAAAAACAAGTTAAAATAATATATATAATAAAATATAAAATAATAAAATTATTTTATCTAATAAGTATTAACGTGGGCCGACTGTAGGGTGTACCACGATTTTCCAATTTTTTTTTTTTTATATTTTTTCGAAAAAATTTACGAAAGTAAATTTCAAAATAAAAAAAATTTAATTTTTCACAAAAAATTATTTTTCAAAATTTTTAGTTCTAATTTAATAACCCTATTTGTCGTACACAAAGGTTTGAAGTGGGAACAGTGATATTACCATCCAACATTAACAACAACAACAATAATGGTTAATGCTGTTAATGCTGTTGTGTGGCTCACTCAGTGTCTGTAAATTTGTTATTGTATTTTTTTCTATTTTCTTTTGTGCGATAGCCTTATTTTTTTTATTATTCAAACAGAATTTAGGCTTTTTGTTTGTATAAACACGCACTGAACTATGACTAGACACTTTTTTCACTGTTCTCACTGTTTTTTATTTTATTATTCTCGTAGAGAAATATCACTTTGTGCACAAATGGGTTGCGAGAATATTAACAACAACAATAAGCCGCGTATTGTAAGACGACCGGAGATTATGTTTATTTGTTTGTATATTTTTGCGAAATAAAAACGAAACACTCCGAATGCACTCTCTTAAATCAAATTACGTACCTTATTGTTTTTTATTTAGTTGTTAATAAAGAAAAAAAAATAGATGAGATGTTTGATGAGATGAGTGGTGAGATAAATTGGCAGCTGGTTGAGCTTCTAGGGGAAGAAGAAGAAGACCATGTAATTAATTGTTGTAAACAACTAATTTATCCGGCTCGCTCAGGACCAAATGTTTGCGTAGCAACGTAAATAAAAAGAAAAGAAATAAAAACAAATGGTTTTAAAATTTTTGTCAATATTGACTTGTGGGGTTTTATTTATTGTTTATAATATTATCGGAAATAATATTACCTTTGTTGTAGTGGTGTTGTGTGGACGTAATCCAAGATAGCGAATTAACCACAGTTACAATGTAACTAGCATATATGATGCAAAGCGGCGCCTGTACTTAAGGGTAGTAACAAATTCTAACGTAGACAAATTGTACAACAATTAGCTTAAAATTAATTGGATAGGAATCCAATGAAATATGTGTTTTGAAATTAAACATCCTATATTCATTAATTATATCGAAATGTTAATCCCCAGGTCCCCAAACCAAAAAAGACGAATCCCCATTTTCAAACATAAATATCCAATTTGGGGATAAATCTCCTAAACTGGCAACACTGCCACCAACTATTTTGTACATGACCGTCGCCATGCATTTCCTTCAAAACTTAGTTCAAGTTCGAAAATTTGGAATATAGGTCCACTATATTAATACCCTCCACCATAGCAAGGAGGGTATATTAGTTTTGTTTTTCCGTTTGTATCGCATCGAAATACTCATTTCCGACCCTATAAAGTATATATATTCTTGATCAGCGTAAAATTCTAAGACGATTTATGTATGTCCGTCTGTCTGTTGTAATCACTCTAGCGTCTAAACAAATTGAGATAGAGCCCCAAAAATTTGCATAGAGTCTTTTGCCTTCAGGCAGGTCAAGTTCGAAGATGGGCTATATCGGTCCACGTTTATTCATAGCTCCCATATAAGGGTACCCCCCAATTTTCGGTATTTTGAGGTTCTTGAGCGTGTTTTTCAACCGAATTCGCTGAAATTTGGTACTTTGAGTTCTTATTGGGTAGCAAATATCCCCACTAAAAATTATAAATATAGGTTCATTTTTTCGGACAGCCCCCATGTAAGGGTACCCCCCAAATTTCGGTATTTTGAGGTTCTTGGGAGTGTTTTTCAACCGAATTCGCTGAAATTTGGTACTTTGAGTTCTTATTGGGTACCAAATAAACCTACTAAAAATTATAAATATAGGTAAATTTTTTCTGGTACCCCCCATATAACGGTACCCCTCAATTTTCGGTATTTTGGGGTTCTTGAGCGCGTTTTTCAACCGAATTCGCTGAAATTTGCTACATTGAGTTCCTATTGAGTACTAAATTTCTCCACAAAAAATTATGAATATAGGTCCACTTTTTCTAGTAGTCCCTATATAACGGTAGCTCCTAATTTTCAGTATTTCGGAGGTTTTGATCGTATATTTCCGCCGAATTAGCTGTAATTTATTATTTGGAGTTCTTAATAGGTACCAAATCTCCCCACAAAAAAACTATGAATATTGATCCATTTTTTCGGATAGCCCCCATATGAGGATACCCCCAATTTTCGGTATTTTGGGGTTCTTGAGCGCGTTTATCAACCGAATTCGCCGTAGTTTGGTATTTTGTAGTCGTACCAAAAATGATTAAATTAGTCCCCATATAACCCCCTTTTTATATTAAAATAGTTATCTGATTTGTTACGCGTTTTCAGTTTGGTTCTAAGACTCTGTTATAATCATTTCACCAGGATAGCGAGATAAAAAATTAGAGCATAAGGTTCGATAATGAACTATAGCCGCATTTAGACCTAGCCCTTGTGTGGAGGTACTAGAAGAAGTGGACCGATATTCCCCATCTTCGAATTTGAACTAAGATTGGAAGAAATAATAAGATGGGAAATGTTTGGATAAAATCTAAATTTTTGCAAAGAAACATGGGGTCTAGAACCAATATTTCGATGAGGCACATTTTCACCGTGTTAAAGTGTATACACCGTCATTAGCTATAAGGTTAAGGGTATAATTAGTCATTAAAAATTTCTGAAATTTGTATTATTGTTTGCATTATGGTTTACATAATCCGTTTTTAGAAATGTCGCTATAGGTCCACTTTTTGACATGTCCGTATATCTATGGTGGAGGATATCCAAAGTTCGGCCCGGCCGAACTTAACGCTTTTTCACTTGTTTTCTTTTCAGCCGTTTCGATTGTTCCGCTGAAAATATCGCCTTAATAAGTGAACATTTTCTCGACGTTCTCAGGAATTAGACACATTAGGCATATTTTGCATTTAGATCTACACCTATTCGTGCATCCATAAAAAGATAGTTCATGCAGCTGACTGCTTACAAAGTCGTAGATATTAGAATTGGAGTTTGAGCGATAGGTGACAATTTTTGACAAAATTTTTCTCTAGCAATGAATTATGGCAAACAAATAGAACAAAAATTAAAAACATTAAAAAACAGTTAGGAATGTTCAAAAGTCAGACGGGGCCGACTATGTGACACTCTTTACCACTTTGGGTATATACAAGAGATGTTAATATCTACAATATCCTTTTGGAGGACCATTGAGATGGAATCGGGCGAAATTAAATGTGCTATCTAGATAGATACTTGAACCAATTGAAACCAGTAAGGAAAGTGGTAAAGTCGGACGGGGCCGACTATATGATACCCTTCACCACTTTGGGTAATTTCAACAGATGAATCTTAACAGACGTCGCATTTTTGATTTTCACGAAACTTAACACACATCATTCTAGACTTTATTCAGTACGCTCTACCAAATTTCGTGAAAATCGAAAGGTATACAGAGACTTTGGTACACCATTTTCCTTAAATTGGACGAAAATATATATGGGAGTTATATCTAAATCTGAATCGATTTTCACGAAACTTAGCACACATCATTCTAGGCTTAATTCAGTACGCTGTGCCAAATTTCGTGCGAATCGAATGATATTTAGGGACATTGGTGCACCATTTACCTTAAATTGGACGAAAATTTATATGGGAGCTATATATAAATCTGCACAAAGACATAATACCCTGTACCACAGTGTGGTGAAGGGTATAAAAACCCCATACACATACCATTACCAAACCCATACGCATACCATTAAAAACCCCATACACATACCATCGAGTAAAATTATATATGGGAGCTATATATAAAAACATGGACCTAAATGGTCAACGATTTCGACACACCTTATCATACATATTTTTTTCCTTAATTGCATTCGCTATGCAAAATTTTGCTCAATCCGGCAAATATTGGAAGTGTGGTGTATCATTCAAAAAAAAAAAAAAAAAAAAAAAAAAAAATTGGACGAAACTATATATGGGAAATTTGAACCAAATTTAACAAAATTTCGCAGACATCAGTCTGGACCTAATGCAGTACTCTGTGCAATCAGACAAATATTGGAAGTTTGGTGTATCATTAACAAAAAGTCGGACGAAACTATATATGGGAGCTATATCAAAATCAGAACCGAATTTAACAAAACTTCGCAGACATCAGTCTGGACCTAATTCAGTACTCTGTGCAAAATATTGTCTCAATCGGACAAATATTGGAAGTTTGGTGTATCATTCACAAAAAATCGGACGAAACTATATGCGGGAGCTATATCTATATCTGAACCGATTTTAACAAAACTTCGTAGACATCAGTCTGGACCTATTTCAGTACTCTGTGCAAAATTTTGTCCCAATCGGAGCTATATCTAAATCTGAACTGATTTTCAAGAAATTTTACACACATTCTAGACTCAAGTCAGTACGCTATGCCAAATTTAGTGCATATCGGAAGATATATATGGACTTTGGTACACCATTTAAATTAAATCGGATGAAAATATATATGGGAGCTAATATCTAAATCTGAACCGATTTTCTCCAAATTTCAATAGGGTTCGTCCTTGGGCCTAATAAGTGAACTGTGCCAAATTTCATCCAAATCGGACCATAGTTTTATTATTTATATCACAACAATTTGACGAAATTGTTTATATATTGTTAACAATGTGACAGCGTCTGAAAAACGAACGAGAACGAATGAAGAATATGGGGATGTGATCAGAAAACTGTATTGATTAAAGAGTTGGAACTAGTTCCTTTTTCGGAATAGTTCTAATGAACTAGTTCGTACCCGAACTATCCAACTTCAGTGTTTCGTAGTGGTGGTGCCTTTCTATGGCACATAATTTCTTTGCCGTTTTTATTTTTCTATTTTGAGTTCTTGTCTTCTTCTTTTTCTTATGTCTTGTCTCGGGTCTTCATATTTACTTACATGTTCATGTTCTGTATGTATATAATGATAAACATTCAGTTGGCTTTTTTGTTTGACATATTGTATTTAGTATTCATATGAAAATATTTTGGAAAATACATATGCGAATTTTTAAAATTTTTAAAACACCACACATAGTGACGTTCTCATAATTATACGAATTACTTGTATTCAAAGCTAGGTGCATGTAAAATATGGGGAAAATTAACTATTAATGACATTATGCAAATATTCATTAATTTATTTTTCTTGTTTGTATAATTAAAGAGAGAAAGTCGCTGTTTGGTGCGCTCTTTCGTCCTAAGGTGTTATTGGTCCTTTTTTGGTGCTTTCACATACCACACAACTCGAGCTAATATGGCATTTTTGCAAGAGACATTACGCCTTACTGACCAGTAAGTGTTTTTTTGCACAGTTCTGTCATTGTATTTCAATTTCTTTGGAAGCTAGCGTGAGTGATTGATAATGGACGAGCATGCCTATATCATCCTACATTTTTTTCTGACCAAGAATTCATATACCTTATTAGTCTAACATAATTATTTCGCGTAGTACAAGGGGAATTGGTATAAAACGAAGTACAGTCGACTCCACTTTACTGTAAGTCGCTTAACTGAAAAATATCGGATAAGTGAAATTGATTTCCTGCACCATTATATTTTAGGTTAATCGCACACAATTTACTCCGCATAAGTGAAACTTCGCATAACTGAAAATATTGGATAACTGAAATAACTTTTGGAGTCAAATATTGCAACATCCTTTCAAATCACTTCGTATAAAACCCTGAGAATGAAAGATAATGACAGAATATTTTGCATTGAGGAATCATATCTTCAAAGCCCACCATAACAGATATTTTTTTGCAGTTAAAGATTTTTCCGATGTATGGAACTTGTGTGTCAAGTATTTATAAATTTGACGTCGAAGAACGTTAAATTCGTGCGGCCAAATTTCTATATTTGATATACAAGTAACAAAGATGTACCAAGATATGTTACAAAATGTACCATTCATAGGGGAAATGTTAAAACGAGGACACATATAATTAACACAATTTAGAGGAGGTCGTCGTTTTACTTCTCTCAGTTATTATTTAAAGCCTTCAAGATGATACTCAAATTTGAAATAGGAACAGTGTGAAAATGTGAATCTACAATGAACAAATATTGCAAAGAAATATGTTACTTATTCACAACCCCATATTACAGGCAAGTCAACTATTAAAAAGACTAAATACGGCTAGTCAGAAACATTTTCCGTTTTCAAAATTAATCAATCTATCATAAATAATTTATTATAGACCACACAATATGTGAGATTCGTTACCAGCCAGGCATTTTAATAAGACACATACAAAAGACGGTTCAAAATAAAAGTCCCTTTAGCTGTGAACATGTCAAATTTCGATCGTCTATTTTCAAATTCGAAACCTACGTATTTGATGTAAAGTATGAATTATTGAAATTCCTTAAACTGAAAAATTGTTCGCTTATGAGAAGTTCGGATAACTGAAATTTTTTTCAGTTAACCGAACTCCGTTTAAGTGAAAACATCGGATAACTGAAACAAACATCCAGATTTTTTTTCCGTTTCACTTTGGATACTTTGGATATCCTATTTTTTAGGTATCCTTTAAGAGTTTTTTCATGTTCGCAGTAAACCAAAAAATTAATAATGAAAAAGGAAAATGAAAAAAGTTAATCGCCTACGCTTTATTGCTCTTGATTACTATTTGTTGATAGCTATTACACACACACACAAATAAACGAAAATTCAGAAAACTAATCATAACACATACAGTAGTCTATAACAGTGCTGTACAGACGGTTAAATTTCATACGAACGATTATATTGGAAAATGTATAACATGTTATGCTCTCATGGAGGTAATATTTATAACATAAGAAGCAATTTATTTATTGCATTGCTAATTAAATGGAAACATTAGAGATTCGATTTTGTGTTAACGGTGAATTAAGGCATGCAGGTTTGACTTGATTTTGCCACATAGTTGCAAATCGATTGGGACTCTTACATAGGAGCTTCGTAAACAAGTTGACACATTAGGAAAATAAATTTCGTGAAAATCGGTTCAGATTTAGATATAGTTCTCATATATATTTTCGTCCGATTTAATGTAAATGGTGTACTAAAATCCATAATCCACTTGGCATAACTTACTGGATTAAGTCTAGAATGATGTGTTCTAAGTTTCGTGAAAATCGGTTCAGATTTTGATATAGCTCCCATATTTATTACATTTTTTATTTGCACGAAATTTTGCCCAGCGTACAGTCTAGAATGATGTGTTCTAAGTTTTGTGAAAAACGGTTCAGATTTAGATATAGCACCTATATATATTTTCGTCCGATTTAAGGGAACCCCCCCATTCTCGACTTTTTATTTTTTAGATTTTAAATGGGCTGTTAAATGAATATCAATGCTTGTTAAGCTTTGTAAGTTTGCACATATATATTTGAAGATTTAAAAAGGAAGAAAAATAATTTACCAAAATTTTTTGTAGTTGTTTTGTTGCTGTTTTTTGTGTTCAGAGAAAAGTCCTTATTTTCGATGGCGGGCATGATAACTCCTCACTGGAACATCGGAATCCGAAAATTCCAACTGTTTTAGAAAGAGGACATGTCTGGCTCTCGTATTAACTAGGATTATTGACTTCGCTCGAAAATTAACAAAATGACGGACCTTTGAAAAAATATTTTTGGAAAATCGCCAAATTTTTGACCAAAAATCGAGTTAAAAAATAAGGAAGATCTTCACCGATTGGCTTTATCCTAGTTCATACGATAGCTATACACTCACAGAGAAACGTGTAAAAATTTGGAATCGATTGGGTTATTAGTTTTTGAGTTATCGTGCCCGCCATTCGCAAAAGAGAAAAACGTGTTTAAAGTTTGAGAAGTCCTTTAGCCGTCACTTGATGCTGACACAATAAATCGGCTATATCTTCAAGAATTCTTGAGATTTTCACTTGAAATTTTGTAGGGACATTCTTGAATTAGTGTAGATTCGAATTAAATCAATAAAAATTTTGACTCCGAGAATGGGGAGGGGGGACCCCTTAATGTAAATTGTGCACTAAAGACCTAACGCATGTCCGATTGACACATAATTTTGTACAATTTTCTGAAGTTAATATAAATTAATTAATATAAATCGGTTCAGATTTAGATATAGCTCCCACATACATATATTTTCGTCTGATTTTAAGAAAATGGTGCGCGAAACTCCTAATGTTTGTTCGATTGATACGAAATATTTCACAACGTATCGAAGTGAGACTGGAATGACGTTATTGCATTGTGTTGAAATTGGTGCAGATGCAGACATAGCTTCCATATATATTTCGATATATTTTTATCAAAATAATGACCCACAACCCCCAGATTCTCAGTCCCCGATTTGAGTCCTATAGAGAACTTATGGAATATTTTGGAGAAAAATATTTGAAGCCATAACATTTCAAGGGAGACAAATCGGAAATCTTACATGGACATCATACCGACAAGGTTGAAATCTGTAAAAGATAACAAGGGATATCATACTAGGTAAAATCATCCGTTTGTTAAAAATTATCGGAACATGGGTCTATATTACAATTTTTGTGGCCAAATATAGCCACTATTTTGTTTGGAAAATGCGATTAGGACCATAAAAAATACCATAAACAGGGTTAGACTTTTATATGGCAGCTAAATCTAAAATAAACCGAAATGTTTTCAAACATGAAAACAAATGGTGTTTCTTTTGGGGTTTTTTTTTTGTTCCAACAAGTTTGCGACTCCGTAGCTTTGAGTTATTCATTAGCAAATGTTCCCACAACTAGGCACGTTCGTGACTTGGCTACCCAGTTGTTCAAAAAATATCAATTGTCTGCTATTATATAGTTATATAGCTAGTTACATAGTGAACTAGTTACTTCATACCCCAAAAAGGAACACAAAATAGACTGTTAGATTTTTTTGTCAATTGAAAAAGTTGTCTGCGCACATCATACCAATTCAGTAGTTACTGGTAATTCAAAGGGTAATGAATCGACTATCGAAATGACTGTATACTGGTAACGCAGGCAGGGGACAATTGACTTCCCCAATGACATACCCATGTTAAATTCACCAGTCTAGGGCATGAAGTGGTAACTAGTGGTACTTACAGGTAATTAGTAAAGTATCTAGTTCATCACCAGTTACTCGAACTACTGGGTATAAACATTTACCACAGTCACAAATTTAAGAGAGGACATTTGTTTAATATGTTTCCTTATATTTATTGTTGGCAGTTGGAAAATATCACAAATACGTGCTGGCAATGTAAGAATGGAATGGGAAAATCCCATGTTTTTATACCCTTCACCACACTATGGTACAGGATATTATGTCTTTGTGTAACAGGCAAAAGGAAACGAGATAGACACATGGTTCATTTGAGAATATGCATAGAATCACTTTTGAAGTCGATTTATGCATGCCCGTCCGTCCGTCTGTCTGTCCATGTTAAATTGTAAACAAAGTACAGGTAGCATTTATTATCCGATTTGGATGAAATTTGTGCACAGCTCACTTAATTGGCCCAAGGATGAACCCTATTGAAATTGGGAAAAATCGGTTCAGATTTAGATATAGCTCCCATATATATTTTCGTCCGATTTAAGGTAAATGGGGCACCAAAGCCCCTATATATATTTCGATTTGCATGAAATTTGGCATAGCGTACTGAATTAGTTCCAGAATAATGTGTGCCAATTTTCGAGAAAATCGGTTCAGATTTAGATATAGCTTCCATATATAGTTTCATCCGATTTAAGGTAAATGATGCACCAAAGTGCCTATATATCTTTAGATTTGCACGAAATTTGGCATAGAGTACTGAATTAGGTCCAGAATGATGTGTGCTAAGTTTCATGGAAATCGTTCCATATTTAGATATAGCTCCCATATATATTTTCGTCCGATTTTATGTAAATGGTGTACCAAAGTCCCTATACATCTTTCGATTTGCACGGAATTTGGCACAGCGTAATGAATTAGCTCTAGAATGATGTGTGTTAAGTTTCGTGAAAATCGGTTCAGATTTAGATAGAGCTCCCATATATATTTCCGTCTGATTTAAGGTAAATGGTGCACCAATGTCCCTGAAAATCTTTCGATTTGCACGAAATTTGGCATAGCGTACTGAATTGAGTCTAGAATGACGTGTGTCACGTTTCGAGAAAATCGGGTCAGATTTAGATATAGCTCCCATATATATTTTCGTCCGATTTAATGTAAATGATGTACTAAAGTCCCTATATTTCTATCGATATGCACGAAATTTGATATATCGTACCGAATAAAGTCTAGAATGATGTATGTTAATTTTCGTGAAAATCGGTTCATATTTAGATATAGCTCCCATATATATTTTTGTTTCGATTTTCGTTTTTTTTTCGATTTAATGTAAATTGTGTTGTGAAGACCTAAATTTTTCCGATTGCCACACAATTTTGTACAATGAACTGTAGTTATTATAAATAAATCTCTGGTAAGTCTCATTGAATTCGGTTCAGATTTAGATATTTATCCAAATAATCAACGGGTGTCGTATTGACATTTCCTTTAAATTGATGTACATAATTTTGTCCCATTGTAAGAAGCAACTCTATATTTGACCAAATGAAAAATTTAGTATATTTTACTGGTCCTTCAAAAATTCGACGTCTGTTAGGATTCATCTGTTGAATATACTCAAAGTGGTGAAGGGTATCATATAGTCGGCCTTTCCTTACTGGTTGGATTTGCTGTTATGTCCGGATTTGAAAAATTTTCGTTAAAATCCTGACATTATGAATAGGTCATTATATTCGCTAAGCATCCATACATAGAACCTTGCAAATTTAAGGTATTATGATGCTCCTAAAGGAAGTTGCTATTCTGGGTTATTGGTATGTTGCAGATTGTTTTCAAGATATGTCAATGTTTTTGTGTTGAAGGGTATAACAAATTTGGCACGGCCGAACTTAATTTCTGGCTTACTGATATACTTTGTTGTATGTTGTTCACTGCTATCAATATTTCAGGCATGTTCAAAAATCAGATAAAAAAGGAAGCACTTTTTTATATCTCAGCATGACGTGACAGTGTCGATGAAAGTATTTAATTCTATTTTCTTCCATTGCAAATAAAAAAAGTGGCAAACACGAAATTGTATTTTCATTTTCCCAGAACATAATTCAATTTAATAATAATATATAAACTAATTATAAGTACATTTCAAAGGCATAACATCAAATGCTCAATGAACAAAAACCAACACGCTAGGAAAGCTAATAGATATTTTATGAACTACTATTGTAACATTTGGCCTGGGACATGCGGATGCACGTTCGTTTTTCAACATCCCAGCCATAGTAGAATGGACACTGTTGCAATGTTTGATATCCTTTGATGCAGTAATAGAAGTAGTTACACTTTGTGGGATGGGGGAAGAATTCTGACATGTGAGGCAGGCACTTATTGAATTCCGTGGGCGCTTGAACGGCCAACTGCAAAAATCAAAATGTAAGTCAACAAAGTAAAATTAAAAAAAAAGTTTTTGGCGAAATTAAAAGCATATTCATAACTCACTTTGCATTTGGCATTTTCAGGAAAATCACATTTGCCCGTGGCGACATTGAAATGCAGGTGATCCATACAGTGCATAGCAATGGCATTACCATGATAGCAGACATAATAATCCGAGCAGGAGTTACTGTTGCTGATGAGCACAATTTGATTTGGATCATCACTTGGCGGACAGGTGTCCATTACAATGGGAGGTACATCGAGAATTTCCGCTGGATTGTAGACTGGCGTTGTGGGCGCGATCGTTGCAACGACAGTAGCTGGCGCTGGAGTGGTTTTACTTGGCTGAATTACTTCTTCTTCTGGAGCTTCTTCAGGTTCCTCGTCTTCACCATCGCCATTTTCCTCTTCGCCATCACCGCCATTGGCATTGTCCAATGGACACTCAACATTGTCCTTATCATCACATTCTTCACCATCAAAATATAGACCATCTTCACATTCGTCTAAAATCGAATCTTCGCCATCACAGTAGATGAATGCTGAACAACTTTGTGAACTGGCGACATATGTTCCTGGGTCCACGCCTTCACATTCATCGAATGATTCGCCAGCAACCAGACACAATAAACCGCAGACCGTTGCCAATACAAGAAAAATTAAATTTTTCATCATTGTCTCTCCACAATTTTTTTCACTGAATTTTGATTCTTTACGTATGTTTCACAAATAATTTACCTTTTCGGTTAAATTGAACTTTTATAGACTTTTTCGGTATCATTTTTTTTGTCGTTGTGAATTTTCGTAATAACAACAAGATAACATACCGAAATTGGAAATCGATCAATGCGCATCACAAATGTTGATAGCAGCAAAAGACTAAATATGAACAAGTGGCATGTAAAAAAAATCATGATGTTCGGTCGGATCGAACTTTTTATACCCTCCAATATGAGATGTGCCTTAAAATACCTAAATCGACTGTCATTCGCTATCCAATGAAATGTGGCCAAAATCAAAATACATTTCTATTGCTGCTAGGATATTTGGTATTAAAAATGGGATATATCTTCCTAGGTTTTGGTATTTTAATGGTTTTAATCAAATTTTCCAATCCATTTTCTTATTTTGAATTTTAAACCTAATTTGGCATTTCAGGTGCTTTGATTTTTTTTTTTTTTATATAGACATTTTTTTAAGGTTCGAATGCTGTTGAAACATTTCAAACAATATTTGAATAGAATATTCACCGCACTTTGTTTTCTTTTTAGAAAGATACGGTTAACCTGTTTCTCTTTTTCAAGATATTTTTTAGATACATATATCAGATTTAATATCAATAATTTGAAAGATTCATAACATGTCATTGTTATCGACATTATCATTTGTCATAGATAACAAACAGAGGCTGAACCAAAAAAAAAGAGTTCAATGAAAGTTTCAAAACCAAAATTCTTTGGGAGCAAATAAGAAAATATGTAGGAAACAGTGAGATCTTGTATCGATGATTGTTTATTAAGACGATGAAATTTACATGTTGGGGAATGTGGTTATTAACAGGTTCGTAATCAAGGTTGTTGCGTCGGAATAGATAATTTGTATACTCTCCCCACCGGAGACTCCACAAAGTATATACATTGTTGTTAAGAATAAAATTCGATGTCGATTTATGAGCGTCCGTTGAAATCACGTTTGAGATCGCAATATTTGAGATAGAGCTTTGAAATTTTGCACTTGCATTGCTATTACTCCTAGGATGGTTGGTATTGCAAATGGGGGTATATCGGTTGACGTTTTGGTGTAGCCCCCATAAAAACAACACCCCCAAATACACATTGACACACATTTTCTACGGAATCGGCTACATTTGGTTCTCATTGGGTATCAAATCTTCCTACCTTAAATTATCAATATTGGTCCAATTTTTAGATTAGCCCCAAATAAGTGTTCGTGTTTCAACCGATTTGGAAGCTATATAATTTTTTTGGATCCAAAATTCAAATTGTACAATATAGAATTAATAAGTACGATGTAGTACTCATAAGTATGAATTTCCAAAACTACACCCATACCCCAATACTAAACTTCAACTGTAACCTTATTTCCAAATTTCAGTGTTCAGTGCTCTATTGGTTCACCTAAATCTATATTTAGTACCATTTAGTACACATTAATACAAATTTCCAAAACTTCCTACATACTCCAATCCTTCACTCCAACAGTGACCGTAACTTCAAATTCCAGAATTCCATTTCTATCGGTTCACCCAAAATTTAAATTGTACTAAATTTAGAACACTCCAGTATGCATTACCAAAACGTCCTACGTGCTCAATTCTACTAACATTAAATTTCAGGATTCCAGGTGTATCGGATCACCCAAAATCCAAATTTTACCAAATCTAGTACCATTTCGTACTTGTTGTTGAACCAGGAGCTTTCACCAAACCCCCCGGAAATAAAACCTTGGTACGCTGGTCTCATATAACTGTGCCCTCTAAATTGCAGTGTTTTGGGGATGTACTTCCACCCTACCATGCGTCGCCAATACCGTCCACTTTTTGGTGTTTTTAGGAAAAATCTCCATTTACATATTGCTGAAATTTGAATTTAGTGTACATTATGGTTTACACAAATCGGTTTGTAAAAATGTCGGTATAGGTCCACTTTGTGGTATGTTCCCTATATTTTCATTTCAAGTACCTGTCAGTACACCTATGGTGGAGGGTTTGTAGAAACGTGAATTTCGAACACAATATTTTAGTTATGTATCTCAATTCTTCTCTTCAGGAAATATCATTATATGGAGAAGATGCCTGAATCCTGCCGATATGCATGAAATACAAATTTCAGAAATGTTTATAGATATTTTTCATAAAAACTCCAAAATATGGACCGATATTGACGACGAATGGTAGAATGGAACAACCCCAAAATACTGCAATTTAGAGTATACAGTTATATGAGGCCATCATCACAGGTTTTATTTAGTTCATTCTCGAACTTCATGTCCTAATTTTTTTATCTCGATATCCTCCACAGGTGTAATTATTACAACAATGTCTTAGAACCCAACCCAAAACGCGGAACAAATCAGATAACAATTTTAATATAAAAAAATTGTGTTATAACGGGACTACATTAAAAACCCAATGTACCAAATTTTAGCGAATTCAGTTATAAAACGCGCTCAAGAACCCCAAAATACCGAAATTTGGGGGTTACCCTTATATGGGGGCTTTCGAAAAAATGGATCTATGTTTATAATTTTTAGTAGGGAGATTTGCTACCCAATAAAAACTCAAAGTACCAAATTTCTTAATCAAAATTGCTTAAATCGTCGTAGAATTTTAAACAGATCAAGAATATATACTTTATAGGGTCGGAAATGATTATTTCGATGGGTTACAAACGGAAAAACAAAACTAATATACCCTCCATACTATGGTGGAGGGTATAAAAAGTCCCATTTTTTTATTGCATTTAGAATATTTGAATACTAGTTCCCTAATATTCTTAATAATTATTTCTGCGGTCTTATAATGTTATTTGCCTTATATCTGACATATCACTTTTCTGATATTTTCCAACATGATTGACATTGACTAAAGACAATACAAATGTTATAGTTCAATTCTGATGAAGTAGTTGTGTAAATATGTTCACAGTCTGAACTGTTCTTTCAATTACAATTACACACAATCTTTTTGTGCAATCAAATGTGCGAAAAAAATTAAAAATAATTCCAGGAATAATTCCATAGAATTCCTAAATGCTTGTTAGCATACGACAATGTTTGTTTTAAACTTTTGGAAATATTCGTTTCTATTGAAAATATTCTACCACAAACTGTAATGAATGCATAGATATTTTTTGCATCACAAGTTAAATTTGGTCAGTTTCGTTTCAAAAATATTTGTAACTACTTGGAAGCATTAATACCGAATTCCTAACAATTAGAATTGAACATGCGGCGAAAATACTCAGTTACCAAAAAGTTCATTATTGTAATTACAGAAGTGAAAAGAACTAATGTTGGGCCAGGACGAACTTGTGACACTCTCCATTATAGGTATTCTGGCTGTTGCTTGAAATGAAGATTCCAACCCTATGTGTGAAAAAAGGAGTTAAGTTCGGCCGTATCGAACTTTGGATACCCACCACCATACTCGTACGTATACTGAGGCACTTGAAATTAAAATAAAACGAACATATGAGGGCGGTTCGGAAACTTCTTAGCCTATCAATGAAAGAGAATAGTTAGTTTTCTTCAAGGTCTGCAAAATAGTGGTTTACACTTTAATTGAATCTTCATTTGAGGTAAAACGCTTGCCAGCAAGGATTTTTAGATTTGGGAACAAGTAAAAGTCACCGGAAGCTAAATCAGGGGAATAAGGTTGGTGGTCAAGCAACTCGTATTTGATTTTAGCCATTGTTAAAATGTATAAGACCTATATATAAGAGCTATATCCAAATCTGAACCGATTTCAACAAACCTTGCACACATAATTTTTTCCTCATTTGCATTCGCTATGCTAAATGTTGTTCAATCGGATAAATATTGGTAGTTTGGTGTATCATTATACATATATATAGCTATATCTAAATCTGAAACGATTTTAACAAAACTTCGCAGACATCAGTCTGGACCTAATTCAGTACTCTGTGCAAAATTTTGTCTCAATCAGACAAATATTGGGAGTTTGGTGCATCATTCACAAAAAATCGGACGAAACTATATATGGTAGCTATATCTAAATCTGAACCGATTTTAACAAAACATCGGAGACGTCAGTCTGGACCTAATTTCCTACTCTGTGCAAAATTTTGTCCCAATGGGACAAACATCCGAACCGATTCCAACAAAACTTGGCAGTCTGGACCTAATTTACTACTCTGTGCAAAATTTTGTCCCAATGGGACAAATATTGGGAGTTTGGTGCATCATTCACATAAAATCGGACGAAACTATATATGGGAGCTATATCTAAATCCGAACCGATTCCAACAAAACTTCGCATACATAAGTATGGACGTGATTCAGTGCGCTGTGCAAAATTTTGTCCCAATCAGACAAATATTGGGAGTTTGGTGCATCATTTACATAAAATCGTACGAAACTGTATATGAGAGCTATATCTAAACCTGAACCGATTTTCTCCAATAGGGTTTGTCCTTGGGCCAAATAAGTGAACTGTGCCAAATTTCATCCAAATTGGATCATAAATGCGACCTGTAATTTGTTCACAAAAATACATGGACGGACAGAGGGACATGCGTAAATCGACTCAGAAAGTGATTCTATGCATATTCTCAAAAGGAACCATGGGTCTATCTCGATTCCTTTTGCCTGTTACAAACATATGCACAATGACATAATACCCTGCACCACAGTGTGGTGAAGGGTATACAAATTGGGGATGCGTCTTTTTTGAACACCTGTTTGTATATGAAGGAGTTGCCAGATCGAATCAAAAAAAAACTATATGGGGACAACCCCAATACACGGAACAAATCAGCTAACTATTTTAATATAAACAAGTGAAAAAGCGAACTTTGGATACCCTCCACTATAGGCATACTTATTGGTACGTGAAATTAAAATATAGGGAAAATACCAAAAAGTGGGCCTATGCAGACATTTCTACAAACCGATTATGTAAACCACAATGTACACCAAATATACTATGCTGTTGTTTCAATATTAAAACTGGTATTGCAGGAAAAGAATTGTATGAGTATGTCCCAGGAGGAGGGACCAATGTTGATTATATCGTGTAGGAATTACTGAACATCTGAAGTTATCATTATAATTTAGGACTGATATACCTTTATTTCGAAACTAAAATTTTTGCATCAGAATACATTTCTTTGCGCTAAATATTAAAAATACCGAAAATGCGGTTCATATATAGTTCAGTATAGAATCTTACATTCTAGTTTTATATCTCGATTACAACAGAGTCTTAGAACAAAACCCAAATCGTGGAAAAAAAACTATTTTAATAATAATATTTTTTTGGTAGGGAGATTGCTACCATATACGACTACAAAATACCAAATTACAGCGACTTTGGTTGAAAAACGCGCTCAAGAATTCCAAAATACCGAAAATTGAGGGTACCCTTAGATGGGAGCTATGTATAAACGTGGACCGACATATTCCATCTTCGAACTTGACCTGCCTGCAGACAAAAGACAACCCTATGCAAAATTTCAGCACCCTATCTCAATTCCTTCCTTTCTGGACGGACATGGCTAGATCGTCTTAGAATTTTACCCTGATCAAGAATACGGTCGGAAATAAATATTTCGATGAGTTACAAACAGAATGACAAAATAGTATACCCTCCATACTATGGTGAAGGGTATAAAAAGGGGGTTATATGGGGGCGATCAAAACCCCCTGAATACTAAAAATTGGGGGTACAGTTATATGGGGACTACCAGAAAAAGTGAATTTATGTATAGCCTAAACATGGACCGATATATCCCATCTTCGAACCCATCTTAGACGCTAGAGTGATTACAACAGACATATGTACAGACGGAAATGCTTAAATTTTACGCTGATTAAGAGTACATATTTACTTTATAGGGTCGGAAATGATTATATCGATGTTTTACAAACGGAAAAACAAATCTAATATACTCTCCATACTATGGTGGAGGGTATAAAAACGGACGAGATTTTTATATAGGAGATTATAAAAATTCTAATAGAATTCGATTAATATTGATTACCTCTTGTGGAAAAATTAGGAATTTTATAGTTTTCTAGCTCATTTTCGAACATGTCCTTTTATTATTGTATCTCGATACCTTCTGAAGGTAGCCGTTATATGGGGGCTACCTCGAAACATAGCAAAAGTGAATAGCCAAAGAGTACCTTTTATATGGGGTTATGTCAGAAGATGGACCAACATAGAAAAATTTCGGCAAACATATTTTTTCAATTATAGTCACTTTGGTTAAGAAAGAGGTGCGAAAACCATACAAGAACGCAAATAGGGCGGAACCTTTGTATGTGGGATAGGTCCTAACATAGACCTACGTAGATAATTTCCCCATTTTACAACAATTCTACCCGACCTAACTGACAACGTTTTTATTTGGGTATTTTTATAATAAAATCTGCGTTAAACTGTATTAATATCAGCCGGCTGTATATTCATTTGCCTGATGATTAATGACGTCTAGTCAATGTAAGCCCTCTTTCCCATACGAACGACATTGCTGCCAGCATAGTGATTTGATATGCGATTTATATTATGTCATTAATAATTATCTTGACATGTCGGTTATGTGAATGTGAAATATTTTATATTCTATATAACTAAGAATTATAATATGGAATTACCCATATATATATATATATATATATGGCTATTTATTTATGTGTATAAACATGTCTGGCTTCTATTGTGTGAACATGACATTTACACGCATACATATACAACATTCTTCCGTTCTGACGTCCTTGTTTGTACTACGTGTCATATGTAGAGGACTTAACGCAAAAAAAACCAGTAAGGAAAGTAGTAAAGTCAGACGGGCCCGACTATATGATACCCTTCACCACTTTGGGTATATTCAACAGATGAATCGTAACCGATGTAGCATTTTTAAAGGACCAATAAAATGAAATTGGATCCATAAATATGTCATTCTGCAACTGATACTAAATTTGACATTTGGTCACATATAGAAACTATATCTAAATCTGAACCGATTTCAGGAAAATTAACACACATCATTCCAGACCTAATTCATTACGCTGTGTCAAATTTCATGCAAACCGGAAAATATTAAGGGACTTTGGTACACCATTTACCTTAAATCGGACGAAAATACATATATGGAAGCTATATCTAAATCTGAACCGATTTTCACGAAACTTAACACACATCATTCTTGACCTAATTCATTATGCTGTGTCAAATTTCGAATCGAAAGATATTAAAGGACTTTGGTGCACCATTTACATTAAATCGGACGAAAATATATATGGGAGCTATGTCTAAATCTGAACCGATTTTCAGGAAACTTGACACACATCCTCCTAGACCTAATTCATTACGCTGTGTCAAATTTCGTGCAAATCGAAAGATGTATAGGGACTTTGGTGCACCATTTATATAAAATCGGACGAAAATATATATATGGAAGCTATATCTAAATCTGAACCGATTTTCACGAAACTTAACACACATCATTCTTGACCTAATTCATTATGCTGTGCCAAATTTCGTGCAAATCGAAATACATATAGGGACGTTGGTGCACCATTTACATAATAATGGACGAAAATATATATGGGAGCTATATCTAAATCTGAAGCGATTTTTCCCTGAAGCGATTTTTTCGATAGGGTTCGTCCTTGGGCCAAATAAGTGACCTATGCCAAATTGCATCCAATTCGGATCATAAATGCGACCTCTACATTGTTGACAAAAATATATGGACGGACGGACGGAATAAAATATTTAATATACACTTCAGTTTATAGTGAAGGTTTTCATACCCGCCAATCTGTTGGAAATATTTATATTTTCCTACTTGTGGTACCCAACTTTAATCATTTTCATCATGTCGTTATCCTTTTTTCTGGGTGAGAGTTTTTAGTGCGCTACGCCCAACATTGAATGTACACTAACGATTTTCGTGTCCATTCAGTGAATGTTGCCGTTAGTTTGAGATAAATACGTATCAACTCAATATTTTTTCATAAATTTGCATTTGACAATATTTAATCATGGCACCACAATAAAGGTAGTTGTCCATTTTGTCTACTCTTCCTCAGAAAGGTAGCGTTCACATTTAATTTATTATACGGTGTTAAACACGTCGATAGTATATTATTTATCAGAATAAAATTATATTTCGAAATTATTAACATTAACCCACGTTTAACGGTAGTCAATATGGCTACCAAAATCTTAATATCTTAACATGAGTTTTCTTCTCGGGCCCTCATTACTTTTAGATATTTTGATTGCCATCCTCATGATAAAGGGATAAAAAGTTCTGTTTTAAACCAAATTATGTGTAATTTTATATTTTTCATTCTCTCACTACAGAAAATTATCAAGGTCTTGGGCGCAACTTCCCAATTAAGTGGCTGTACGTTTGTATACCGGGTTCTTGTCAATATTCTGACATAGCGTCCATATAATGAAAATGACACTCATCGAAATATTGGATAAACGGATTTGATCCAAAGGAACATGGGGTCCAAATCCGTTTCAGACAATTTGAAGTCGAATTACAAATGTCCGTCTGTCTGCCTATATGGCGGGCTGGTGCGCACGATAACTCTCGAAGGAAGCAACCGACTTCGTCCCAACTTGGCACTTTGTAATATTTCTTCCAAACTTAGTTTAATTTCGAAGATCGGTCCACTCCTTCTGGTACCTCCCCCACAAAATGTTCAAGATTGTGTTGAAAATTAATTTTATAATATAATGCGAGGGTATCCAAAGTTCGCCCCGGCCGAACTTAACGTTTTCTTCACCTTTTGACTCTTTTATTTTAGTAAATAGCCAGAGTACTTCGCCATAGTTTTTAATCAACTTCAAACTCGTATATTAAGATATTAAAATTAATATCGCTTATGTTTTATCTTAGCAGTGTGTTCTTGGGAAAATTTCGATATACTTAAGCTGATATAGCCTAAACGTTACATGAAAATAGCTTAGGACCCTCTAGTTATTAATGTATTTATCATATAAATATGATAAATGTGTTCAGCACGAATTTAAACCGAAAATCTTCCATCAACTATATGCATCCGCTTGTGTTTGTATTATTGTATGTAAATATTGTTAATCACATTTCGTGATATAATATTGACAGGCATTGTCGTCAAAATCATATCTCCTTGTACATAGAACTAGTCTACAAACTAAAAAGTACTTCCATTGCAAGGCATGGCACGATTCCATTCATTTGTAATTTCTTTTCAAATATACTGAAATAAATTACATTGGAATATGAATATTTTACCTTAACAATTTTTTACTAGTTTCATGTGCAATAGCTTCTTTATTGTGTGTATGAGTTAAGTAAATACAATTTTAATTGTAGGACATGAACACAAATGTTCGGAATTTCAATCAATATTTTTTTATGTTCGATTAAAACATCAGCAATTGTTGCTCGAACAAATGGGCGAAATTAACATTTTAAATATTTACTTAATTTCAATGTGATATTTAATATTCGAAAAGTTGCATAAATATCGATATTTATCATCCATAGACCATAAATAAAAACATATAAAATGTTCTTCTTTGGATTCAAAGTATTTAGCATTACATATCATATTTTTTTCATATTTTCAAATCACCAATGCAAACATATGCGTAGTATTCAAACAATGTCGTTCAAGTGCAAATATTTATTTGCATTTATATGAAATCGAACGAAAATGAAATTAAACAAGGTAGGTGTCGCATTTATGATACGATCTCCGGCATATAGGATATTCCGATTACACAAAAGTTCACACAAATCACAATGTTTGACCGATTGAGACAACATTTTGCACAGCGTACTAAATTAAGTAGAGATTGACGTATTTCGAAGTTTTATATAAATCGGTTCAGATATAGCTGAAATATATTTTTTCTACTTTTTTAGACCAGCTTAATGCCTTCTAAAAAAACAACAAAATTTTTATTTTTAAAGTGGGTTATGGTCACATTGACTACTTTCGATTACTATAGTTTCGGATTTCGCCACAAATTCTCATCAGTTCTCTCAGTTTGCTGCTTAGTTTTTTCTACCTTTATTGAAAGTGGCCAAATTCAGTGACTTTGTTTCAATTATCCGAAGTCCGGATAATTGATATATGTTTCATTTAAATATAGTTAAAACATTATCCAATGTATTTCCATCAAAATTTCATATAGATATTTTTAAGAATTCATACAATTATATGAAATATAATTTCGAAATTTTAAGCAGGAAGTAGAAACTGAGGTGGATCTGTGGATCACTATGTGGCAAAAGTACCCCACGTAGTGCGATTGTAGTATGCAACGAAAATCTATTTCCAAGTATATATTACTACAAATCTTAATAATAACAGCATAAGCTGAAAGAAGATTTTCTTCCCCGTGTCGAGTAAAAACGTATCTGAAAAATCAAATGCAAAGCCCACACTGTTCTTCATAAGTCCTTATGTCTATGCATGCATCTGAAGTGAATACTGATGACAACAAATAAAACTATATATATTTTTTCTAAAAATAGAAGATTTTATATGTACACAATACATTAAAAGTAATGTATTTATATACATCTGAGATTGCAATGAATATTAAAAATATGGCTTTAGTTTAAAAACGAAAAATAAACTTGTATATTTTTGTATACATATAAATTATTATAAATAAACAAGATTATGTCAAGTTATTAATAACATGACGCAGAGCTCTGAAAAAATGGGTTAAGGTCGAACTAGGATCTTTCAACAAAATGATAAATGAATGGCTGATTCAGCAACGTACACAGGATTTCATATCAGGGGGGCCCGGTAGTGCAAAATGAAAAAATTCGCTGTTGCAAACATAAATTTACTGTGGAAAAATTTAATTTGGGTACGTTCCTGGGTTGATTTACTTTACACTAAAGAAGTTGGATCATCCCCAAATAACACAATTGATGAATATAAAATATGTTTTTAAATTATATTATTTATATTTTGTAATAAACAAATACGAATTTAACATGTGCACAAATGACCAATATTAACCCTTTATGGCCCAATGTTGCCTACAGACAAGAACATGTTTTAGAGCTTATATTTATTATACAGCTAGTAGGATTTCCAGATTATGGACGACACACATCAGAATCAAAATTTTGGAAAGGTTATGATGAGCCTCTATGATAACCTCTTCAGCCCCGAATTTTTTGCTATCTTAGAACAATATTCTGTTCATAGATTTAATACAACTATCCTAAATAGGATATGCACAAAATTTTACATCGTACATTCTTTCGGAAAAATTAAAGTCCAATATCAAGAAAACCAAATGCAAAATCGACAGAAAATTCTGATGGCAGAATTCGTATATTTTGAATTCGAAGCGATTTAAATAATTTTAACTGTATACACAAATTAGTATTGTACACATTTTTACCATCTTCTCTATATTGAATAGCTCATAACTTTACCCACATTTGGAATTTTTTTAATTGTTTATTGATATGTGTCGTCCATAATCAGGTCTTGACACATGAAATCCAAATAATATATATCTGCTAGCTTTATATTAAATATAAGCTCTAAAATATTTTGTTGCCTGTGGGCAACATTGGGTCACAAAGGGTTAATATGAGGTGTAAACAGTCCAAATTATTTAAATGGTTTCGAATTCGAAATATAAGAATTCTGCATCAAATTTTGTCCATATCCTATTTAGGAATCAAAATCCTATAACAAGAATCAAAAATAATTTTGAGGGTAGAATTTGTACAATTTGAATACGAAGCGATTTAAATAATTTGGACTGTATACACAAATTAGTACTGTACACAAATTTACCCTCTTCTCTATATTGAAAAGCTCATAACTTTACCAAAATTTTGAATTTGTTTGATGTTTTTTTTGATATGTGCCGTCCATAATCAGGTCTTGACATATGAAATCCAAATAATACATATCTACTGGCTGCATATAAAATATAAGCTCTAAAATATTTTGTTGCCCGTGGGCAACATTGGGCCACAAAGGGTTAAAGTAAACATTGTTTTTATGCCCATAGCCATATGACTAATGATACGGTGAAAATGTGCCTCATCGAAATATTGGTTTTAGACCCCATGTTTCTTTGGACCAAATAAGTTTTAGAAAATTTGGAGTTGATTTACACATGTCCGTCCGTTGTCCGTCTGGCTGGTGCGCACCATAACTCTCGAAGAGAATAATCGATTTCATCCAAACTTTGCACATCTTAACCCTTTTCCGTGACCATAGAATGATTTTATGTGCACTGATTTAATGCAACTGTTCTACATAGAATTTGAACAAAATTTGACGTCGCAACATCCTTGCATTCGGAAGATACAGTACATTATTTCTGGAAAATAAAAGACCAATAACAAGAAAACCAAATGCAAAATCAACGGAAACATCATTTTAAATTATTCTCTATATTCTTTTTTACAAGAATCAAAAATAATTCTTATGGCAGAATTCATACAATTCGAATACGAATTTAAATAATTTGGACTGTATACACAAATTAGTGCTGCACCCTTTTTGCCCCCTTCTCTGTATTGAAAAGCTTTGCCAAAAATTTGAATTTTTTAGATTTTTCTATTGATGTTTGTCGTCCATAATTAGGTCTTGACATATGTATTCCAAAAAATATATATTGACTAGCTGTGTATTAATCCTTTGTGGCCCAATGATGCCCACAGGCAACAAAATGTTTTAAAGCTTATATTTAATATACATCTAGCAGATATATATTATTTGGATTTCATGTGTCAAGACCTGATTATGTACGACACATATCATAAGAAAACTTAAGCTTTTCAATATAGAGAAGAGGAAAAAGTTATGTACAGTACTAATTTATGTATACAGTCCAAATTATTTAAATCGCTTCGTATTCAAAATGTACGAATTCTGCCATCAAATTTATTTTTAATTCTTGTAAAACGGAATACAGAGAATAATTTAAAATGATTTTTTCGTCGATTTTTCATTTGGGTTTCTTGATATTGGGATTTTATTTTTCAGAAAGAATGTACTGTATCTCCAGAATGCAAGGATGTAGCGATGTCAAATTTTGTCCATATCCTATCTAGGATAGTTGCATTAAATCTGTGAACAGAAAATTGTTCTATGATTACGGAAAAATATTCGGGGCTCAAAGGGTTAATTTTTCCGAAAGAATGTACTGTATCACCTGAATGATAGTTGTATTAAATATATGAACAAAAATTTGTTCTAAGATAGCGGAAAAATATTCGGGGCTCGAAGGGTTAAATATAAGCTCTAACACATTTTGTTGCCTGTAGGCAACATTAGGCCATAAAGGGTTAATATTTCTTCCAAATTATTTAACGTCTTGTTAACTAATTTTATATATTTATAAATGTTCTTTTTATTTACATACTATTATTTTTATTCAAAATATACATCTTCCGTTTTTGTCATCTATTTCCATTTTCACAATTTTTGTAGCCTTACCATACCACTATTGAAGGCGAACATTTTTCAAATTCACCTTATACTTACTTCAATGATTTTCCAATCAAAACTACAAAAATGTATTTGTTTTTTTCCTATTTTAATTTGTATATAATTTTACATAATATAGATTTTATATGTACATAATAATCGAAAAAAAAAAAATTAAAAAATCCAATATCTACATAAACATTATTATAGATCCGTCTGAGAGTTCTCTTCGGGTATAGTGCACAAAGCTGAACAATTTACCGAGTCCATAAGCAAATTTGTTGATCCAATTAATTGACTAGAAGCAACTTCTTCAGTCATCTCTTGACTACTTTCTTCACAGGGCGAGTTCGATAGTTTTTGTCAACTAGAACCTATTTCAAGTACTGTTATCTATTTACACAAGAAGCGAGGGAGAATGAAAATGAGAAAAATAATGGAATATGTTTTAGTACAATTTAATTAGCATACAAACAAGTATGTCAGATTATTGTTGTAATAACCTGCTAGCAATGGAATTTCTAATTGATGGTATGTAACCAGGGACCGAAAATAACAGTTATTTTTTAAAATGCGAACAAAAAAATCTTCATGTTAGAGACATGGGACACTAATAGTGTCATATACCAATAGATTCGTACTGAGGAGCCCATTGAGGATATTGAGTGATCTTGAGAAAACACTCTCAGTTCCCATGTTAAGGATTATTTTTTAACGGAAAAAATAAACGTTGATTTTTAACTGTTAAAAATGATTTTTATTTTTTCCGTCAAAAATAAAAGTCTAATTGCGATTTTTATTTTTTCCGTCAAAAATAAAAGGTTTTATTTTTTCCGTCAAAAATAACATACTTTTTGGGATTTTTATTTTTTCCGTCAGAAAATAAAAGTCCTTTTGGGATTTTTATTTTTCCGTCAGGAAATAAAACTCTTTTTATGTAAAGAAGTTTATACAACTTGTAATCTGTTATAAAATTACAATTTATAAATCTCTGTCCTTATTACAATAAGTGTACACATAAGTAATCAAGATCAAAGGTAAAAAATATTTGTTATAAATTTTTAAAAAATAGTCTAGTGTACCAAATCATGAATATAAATTAAAGAATCATTTCCCTGACTATTAGGTCAAAGGTTATATAACTGGTACCAAACTCTATATGTTTATTTACGTAAAAAGACTTTTATTTTCTGACGGAAAAAATAAAAATCACAAAAAGACTTTTATTTTTGACGGAAAAAATAAAAGTCCCAAAAAGACTTTTATTTTTGACGGAAAAAATAAAAGTCCCAAAAGACTGTTATTTTACACGGAAAAAATAAAAGTGTAAAAGACTTTTATTTTTGACGGAAAAAATAAAAATCCCAAAAAGACTTTTATTTTTGACGGAAAAAATAAAAATCATTTTTAACAGTTAAAAATCAACGTTTATTTTTTCCGTTAAAAAATAATTAATTAAAGTGGATTTTTTTTATTTAGGTCACATAATAACAGTTATTTTTTACCTGATTTGATATAAGTTATAACCGTTACGGTCCCTGTATGTAACTAGTCCCAGCATTAGTTATTAACAATACAAATTAATAATTTGATCCTAAAGATAACCTACAGTAATATAAACCGAACCAATTGACGACTATTTTATCCTGTGGTAAGGTGTATCTTGCGATTAAAGCATAAAGTTCGGCCGGGCCACACCACCACATGTATACTGACAGATACTTGCAATGAAAATATAGGGAGCATACCAAAAAGTGGGCTTACACCGATAATTCTAGAAACCGATTTATGTAAACCATTATGTACAACAAATGCAAATTTCAGCAATTTTTAATGGGGATTTTTCCTAAAATCTGAAAACCCCAAAGCGTGGATTGATACTAATAACGCATTGTAGAGTATACAATCCTCAAACTACTGCAATTTAGATTGCAAAGTTACATGAGGCTATGCCTAAAGGGGACCAATATTTGCACTGTTTCCGTACTGCAAAAATCTGCTATTTTTTACTACGATAAGGAATTTTCCTTTATGATATCGAAGAAAATTGTAAAATGTATATTTTGCAGGGTTATAGAATTATAATTGGGGTTATCATTATATGAGGGCTATGCCTAATTAGTAACCGATATATGTCAATTTCGAACCCAATATTTTAGTTTTGTATATCAATTATTTCTTTCAGGAGACCGATATATTTCATTATCGCCAGGTTTGAGTTTTTCTGTCCTTAGTTTTTCTATCCCAACACGCGGAACTAATCGGCTAACTATTTTAATACAAAAAAGGGGGTTATGTGGGAACTACCCCTAAAAAGGGTCGAATACAAATAATTTTTTGGTAGGGAGGTTTGTTACCATAAGCGAATACGAAATACCAAATTACAGCGTATTTGGTTGAAAACGTACCTAAAAACGTTACTCAAAAATACCGACAATTTGGGGGTACCGTTATATGGGGGCTACCAGAAAAAGTGGACCTATATTTATAATGTTTAAAACGCGCCCAAGAACCCCAAAATACAGGTACAGGGGGGTACCGTTATATGGGAGCTATCTTCAAACTGCCTGCATACAAAAGACAATCCTATGCAAAATTTCAGCACCCTATCTCAATTCATTCAGAAGATAGCATGATTACAACAGACGGACGGACGGACATGGCTATATCGTCTTACAATTTTACTCTGATAAAGAATATAAATACTTTATAGAGTCGGAAATTAATATTTCGATGAGTTAGAAACGGAATGACAAAATTAATATACCCTCCATACTACCCTCCATACATGTGTGTCCGTCCGTCTGTCTGTCCATTGCAATTTGTAAACACGATGCAGCCACAGTTATGGACCAATCGTCACGAATTTTTGCAATATGATGGGGTCTGACACAACCAAAATTTTAGACCAGGAAGGGGATATAGCCATAGAATAAGCATGACTGCTTTGAAGAAAGTCGGCCAATATTTAGCGGACCAAATGGATCCAGACTTTTGTGTGAAAAATGACAAAATTTATATTCTGGAGGAGTGGTTGACCATTAAACTGATACCAATTATATTGTTATATTTACTCGCTGATCGCTTTAAAATTTTACATGAAGTTCCGCTTATGGACAGAGACGCCTATAATGTTAAAAGGAGTGCAAAGAACCAAAAACTTTATTTTTGTTAGATTTTCCAATAGCTCAAGAGGCCATCACCTGTTTTACACGGTGAAGGGTATCCCACCAAATACTTAGAACGACTGTTTAGATAATTATTAGTCAATATTCGGAGGTTAAATCAACCAAAACCTATAGTGACCAAATTTGTATTTTATGGCGTTTATATTCCCCCCGGGAAAACAAGATTTGGAAAATATGCCTGGGTTAGAAAGTAGAGCCGTTGACCGATAATCTGTTGCAAATATCGCGAAATATTTTCCAGACTCAGAACATAGAGCCGCAGAAAGATTTTTGTGGTAGTTGTGTGAGTATCATATGGTCTGCCCCTCTGACTATACTGCTCCGCTCACTGGTTTTTATTATTCGTCTTTAGGACAATTCATCGTTAAATTTTTTATGTTTGACAGCGAAGCATAACACGAAACATGCGTAATATATTTCGTATTTCTGATTTTAGATGTTCAAGTGAGCAGACAGACAAACATGTACATACTTCGTTGTCTTCTAATATTGCCATTTTTGCAATTCAGATATATTGGCACACTCATACCCATTTTGGTAATTCATATTTTAAATATAGAAGTACATAAAATGTTATTTGTAATGGTACCTATATTCGTTAAAAGCATTCGACGTTCCCATTAGCAGCGCCCTATATGATTGTATATTAAGACTATTTGTTCACACATACAAATGGGTCTCATTAGCACAAACAATACTACATATAAATTATGATATAACATTTTATTTACACCCACCTGAGGTCCACCTAGACATTCTCTAATGCGATACAATTGATATTGCGATATCACACACAAAATACAATAAACCTGTAAGAAATAATATGGATTTTATGCAAATATTGAATATTACATTTCACTGATTAAATATGACCACATAAAAAGAAAACGACAAAAAAAACTTACATTTAATGTAGTTATGAATAGAATTAACGTGAAAATGAAACCATTTACTGGGTCAAATGTCACACTGCGATATATCAAAAAATAACCAATGTAAAAACACTCCACAATTATGTCGGTGACCATCATCAGAATCCATGGCAATAGAAGTTCGCGTTTTTTCTGTAAATATATTGAACGGGTGATTAGTAAATAAACATGTTTTTGTTTCGCATTTGTGTATGGCAATTATGTCCGTTACGATGTACGAGTATGTAAATTACATTACTATTTATTTCATATGCATTATATTGACTCTTTATCGTTGTTGCCTAGGGTCACGTACTGTAAAAATTAAATATAGTTTACATAGTCAATTATTATCATAACTCACAAAACTACATTTTGTTCAAATTGTATTGTTACTGTGTCATTGTTGTATCAATTGGAAATATGGCCAATCGTTTTTATACCCTACACAACTATGTTGTCAGGGTATTATAGCTTTGTGCAGCCCCAAGAGTCTGTAACGCAGCGAAATATTGGTCCTAGACCCACCTCGACTAGCTGAGTCGATCTAGACATGTGTGTCCGTCCGTCCGTCTGTCCATTAGAATTTGTAAACGCGATACAGGCCACAGTTATGGACCAATCTTCACGAAATTTTGCATGTAGGATGGGTTCTGGCCAATGAACACCCCTATTGTTTTTGGTAAAGATCGGTTAATACTTAGGGGGTGAAATGGACCAAAAACTTTATTTTTGTCTGATTTTCTGGTCGCTCCAGAGGCCGCAATTATGGCCCAAACATCGTGAATTTTTACATGGAGATGGGGATCGAGCCAAACAATAAGCATGCCTCTTTTGATAAAGATCGGTCAATATTTAGCGGGTCAAATGGACCCTGACTTTTGCGTGAAAAATTGCAAAATTTGTATTCTATAGCGTATACATTTACCCCTGAAGGATGTAGAGCCAAGAAGTTGAAAATATATCCAAGAGGAGTGGTTGGCCTTCAAATTGATACCAATTACGTTGTCGTATGTACTCAGATGTGGGAGTTACACTTAAATATTCACAGGTGCTTACGTATTCAAATATTATTTAGTAACCCATTAACCCCTAGAAACCGAAAATATAGCGCTGATCGCTTTGAAATTTTCCATGAGGATCCAGGTATGGACTTTACCGCTCCGCTCACTGGTTTTCATATTCCGGGTCGAACTTTTTATACTCTCTAACATAAATATGTAAAATGACTGCATCTAGGAGAAAACTTATGTTATAAATTACAGCCAATTTGATTGAAAAACTTGTCCAAAATCCCAAAATGTTCGAAGAATCCTGTTATTAGGGGTCTACCCTTAAACTTGAACCAATATCAATAATTTTTTCGTGTGTCCAAAATCCCGAAATTACCGAATATTGGAAATTTCCGCTGTATGGGGGCTACCTTGGAACTTCGGTCAATATTAACAATTTTTAGTACGGAGATGTAATATACAATGGGAACCCAAAATCCTTATTTAAAGCCAACTCGGTTGAAAAACGTGTCCAAAATCCCGAAAATACCGAATATTGGGGAGTACCGTTATGTGGGAGCTACCCTGGAACTTGAGTCAATATTAATAATTTTTTGTACGGAGATTTGGAAGGCAGTGGAGATGGCTCTTTAAGCCATTAAATCTGAGGTCGTCATGAGCTATCGATTTTGCTGCGATATTATGGGAAATGAAAAAAAAACAGACGAACTAGTTAGCCGAGGATCTATCTGACTAACTCTGTCGGCCAAGAAAACTAACTCGTTTTTGAACCTGAGCAAAGCCGAAATAATAAGCTGAATCCTTTCTTCTCTTTTAATCTATTGTATTTTCTCTCTACTTTTTCCTTGATCACAATGGAACGAAAGGTCTCCATTTAATGACTGTGTACTCCCTAACCTAACACATGTCATTCTAGACTTAACAGTACGTTTACATTTAACCGGATTTCGTTAACCCAGTGGGTTTCAGTTGTTATTCCTTTGCATATATGTCAAATAAATCCTCATAAAGTAGGTTAACCCGGTAAAAAGTTCTAATGTACAAGGAGTTTAACTCCTTACGAACCTAAGTAGGTTAGTTCACTATTTACATAAAATCGGCCGAACATATATATGAGCCGATTCTCACCATTTTAAATGAAGAGGCAAATCGCCTATCATTCTAATAATAAACAAGTTTGACACTCTTTTTACTAAAATACAAGCACAGATGGATGGGCATGCATAATTTCATTCGGAAAGTAATTGTAAATATGCTCAAAGAAAACATTTAGAAAAGGTTTTTTTTCGAAATCGAATAACTTCGAAGAGAAAAAGTTAACACTTTCTTTACAAAAGCACAAGCACAGATGAACGGACATGCACAATTCCATTCGGAGAGTAATTCTAACTATGCACAATGGAAACATTTCGAAATGGTTTATTCGAATAACTTCGAAGAACAAAATCGATAGATTTTGAGCCGGTTTGGATAAACCTTCGTTTACTAAGATCTCTGGTACAGTAGACACGCGATCTGTAAGTACTGTTTTTTTTTTTTTTTTGCTATTTTCATAAAGTAAAATAAATAACCATATCTAAATGATTAGAATGTTTATTCTTAGAATATGATAATTTTGTTATTAATACATACTTATATATGTACGTTTAATTTACTTACCCTCTTCAAGCCAAATATTAACAATACTGCTGAAAATAGTAATCCCATTGAAACTGTCAACGTTATAATATTAAATACCACATGCGCTGTAAAAGAAACATTAAATTATCGAATTAATTGGAAATGTGTCGAAACGTGATATACAGAATTCAATTACTTTTTGTTATGTCACCTTTTTCAATTATAGTCTCCCCACGGGGTTTCTCTCGCTTACCCAGAATAAAGTCCCATTCATCGATAAGACCCATTATGCCAATTAATGCTGAGAAGCCATAATAAATCTATAGGAAATAAGAGTAAACGGAATCATATGTAAAACCAGTGACCGGAGCAGTATAGTCGGACGTCGCCGACCATATGATACCCTACACAACTTCCAAGAATATCTAACTTTCAGTGGTTCTATATTCTGAGCTTGGTCAAAATTTCGTGATATTTGCACCCTCATGACCGACTAGAGGTCAATAAATATTACTAATATTCAGTACAGCCCTTCTAATTGCTTGTCCAGATTCCCTTCACCGTGGGTTGTGTTGTGATGTTCGGCTTTCAATTGTGGTCTATAGATTGTCTCGAAAAAAACACAAAAATTAAGTTTTCGCTCCATTTCATCTAAAAAATATTATCTGGTCATCACCGAAAATTGTAGGCATTGTCATTGACCATATCTGGACCCTCATGAAAATGTTCAAAGAGATCAGCGCTATATTCAAAGAGATCAGCGCTATTCTTTAATTTGCTTAAGATACAGCTCGCATATATTCCAAATATAGATATAGCTCCCATATATATTTTCGTCAGATTTTACCTTTTGGATAAAGCTTGCCCTAATATTATTGCCTATTATTGGTCAATGATAACGCATCAGTTCACTCATCACAGCATGTGTATATCCCATTTTCAATACCATCCTAGGAATATTAGCATTGTGCAAAATTTCGAATATCTGTCTTCAATATCGCGAGCTATATATACATGGCTATATCGACATAGAATTTTATTCTGATTATGAATAAATAGGATATCAGGTGAATATTTCCAGGTTTTGCAAGCAAATGTTAAGAAATACAGATAAGCGAAATTCCTTCTATAAACTTTTTAGCATTTTTATTTTTTAAATTTCTTAGCACTTTTCTAGCATTTTTTAGCAACACTGGCCACAGCATTCACCGGACTAGCCTGCCGCTGAATTTTTCTTTTCCCAAAACTAAAGGTACCGATGAAAGGACAGATTATTGCTATGTGCATCTGAAAGGATTCAGAGCGTGACCACTTTTAATCAAAACCCACTACTAATTGATTATGATGAAACATTGTAAATGCAGATGCAAATTCCGAGAAATTAAATGTTAGACATCAAAACTGTCAGCCACAATTTGAGACACAATACACCGTCACATAGACTGCGGTACATAATATTATGTATGTAACAGGAAATAAATACACCCACTAAAAATGAAATATTTACGAAGTATTCAATCCCATAAACAGAATTTTTCAACATTTCATATCGATTTATTATTTTTATTGGTTTGTTCCCGTACTGCAAGAATCTACGATTTTTTATTACTTTCGAGTCGAACTTAATGATCTAAGTTTTGCAATGAAAAGGAAAGCCAGGAGAAAAACCACGTACCCACCATATACGACGTGTTTCGCCGTTGGTTAAGCGGCTCATCAGACATATATTGGCTATGTGGCTTTTCTAAGGTCGTATGTTGATTACTTGCACATATTATATGTCCTTTGCTGTCATGGTGTCATCAACAAAATGGGGGTTTCCAACTCCAGCTGCAGAAAAACACCCCCAAACTTGACATTACCAATATGCTTAAATGTGACAATGAAATTATTATTCATACCCTTCAACACACTGTGGTACAGGGCATTATGTCTTTGCGCAAATGTTTGTAACAGGCAAAAGTAAACGAGATAGACACATGGTTCCTTTTGAGAATATGCATAGAATCACTTTCTGAGTCGATTTATGCATGTCCGTCCGTCCATGTATTCTTAAGAGCAAAGTACAGGTCGCATTTATGATTCGAATTGGATGAAATTTGGCACAACCCATTTATTTAGTCCAAGGACAAACCCTATTGAAATTTGAGAAAATCGCTTAAAATTTAAATATAGCTTCCATATATATTTTCGCCCGATTTTATCTAAATGGTGTGCCAAACTCCCAATATTTGTCCGATTGAGACAACATTTTGCACTGTGTACTGAATTAAGTTCAGTTTGATGTCTGTGAAGTTTTGTTAAACTCGGTTCAGATTTAGATATGTCTCCTATATATAGCTTCGTCCGATATTATGTAAATGGTGCACCAAACTCCAACGTAAGGAATTGTGACTAGGATAGAGTGTGTTAAGTTTCATTGAAATCGGATCAGATATAGATATAGCAACTATATATATTCAGACAAAATGTGTCATAACGTATGTAATTGACACTCGAATAAGGTGTCTAAAGTTTCATTAAAATCGGATCAGATATATATATATATAGCTCCCATATATAGCTTCGTCCGATTTTATGTAAATGATGTTCGATTGAGACAAAATATTGCGCAGAGTACCAAGTTAGATATAGCTTCCATATATACATATTTTCGTCCAATTTCATGCAGTGTATTAGATTGAAACATTTTAAAATCAGCTTCCATATATATTTCCATCTGATTTATACCCTTCACCACATTGTGGTAAAGGGTATTATGTCTTTGTGCATATGTTTGTAACAGGCAAAAGGAAACGAGATAGACACATGGTTCCTTTTGAGAATATGCATAGAATCACTTTCTAAGTCGATTTATGCATGTCCGTCCGCCCGTCTGTCTGTCCATGTTAAATTGTAAACAAAGTACAGGTCGCATTTATGATCCGAATTGGATGAAATTTGGAATATGTCACTTATTAGGCCCAAGGACGAACCCTATTGAAATTGGAAAAAATCGGTTCAGATTTAGATATAGCTCCCATATATATATTTAACCGATTTAATGTAATCGGTCCCTATATATCGTTCGATTTGCACGAAATTTGGTACAGCCTAATCATTTAGGTCTAGAATGATGTCTGCCAAGTTTCGTGAAAATCGGTCCGGATTTAGATATAGCTCCCATATATAGTTTCGTCCGATTTCATGTAAATGGTGCACCAAAGTCGCTATATATCTTTCGATTTGCAGGAAATTTGGCATAACGTACTGAATTGAGCCTAGAGTGATGTCTGTCAAGTTTCAAGAAAATCGGTCCAGGTTTAGATATAGCTCCCATATATAGTTTCGTCCGATTTCATGTAAATGGTGCACCAAAGTCGCTATATATCTTTCGATTTGCAGGAAATTTGGCATAACGTACTGAATTGAGCCTAGAGTGATGTCTGTCAAGTTTCAAGAAAATCGGTCCAGGTTTAGATATAGCTCCCATATATAGTTTCGTCCGATTTCATGTAAATGGTGCCCCAAAGTCCCTGTATATCCTTCGATTTGCAGGAAATTTGGCATAACGTACTGAATTGAGCCTAGAATGATGTCTGCCAAGTTTCAAGAAAATCGGTCCAGATTTAGATATAGCTCCCATATATAGTTTCGTCCGATTTCATGTAAATGGTGCCCCAAAGTCCCTATATATCTTTCGATTTGCACAAAATTTGGCATAACGTACTTAATTGAGCCTTGAATGATGTCTGCCAAGTTTCATGAAAATCGGTCCTGATTTAGATATAGCTCCCATATATTGTTTCGTCCGATTTCATGTAAATGGTGCATCAAAGTCGCTATATATCCTTCGATTTGCACGAAATTTGGCATAACGTACTGAATTGAGCCTAGAGTGATGTCTGCCCATTTTCAATACCATCCTAGGAATATTAGCATTGTGCAAAATTTCGAAGATCTGTCTTCAATATCGCGAGCTATATATACATGGCTATATCGACATAGAATTTTATTCTGATTATGAATAAATAGGATATCAGGTGAATATTTCAGGTTTTGCAAGCAAATGTTAAGAAATACAGATAAGCGAAATTCCTTCTATAAACTTTTTAGCATTTTTATTTTTTAAATTTCTTAGCACTTTCTAGCATTTTTTTAAATAAAATCTAGCATTTTTTAATGACAAAAGTTTTAGCAACACTGGCCACAGCATTCACCGGACTAGCCTGCCGCTGAATTTTTCTTTTCCCAAAACTAAAGGTACCGATGAAAGGACAGATTATTGCTATGTGCATCTGAAAGGATTCAGAGCGTGACCACTTTTAATCAAAACCCACTACTAATTGATTATGATGAAACATTGTAAATGTCGGTCCAACAAAATTTTTCTGAGAAACTGGAACTTCATGAAAAATTTCAAAGTCATCAGCGCATAACTGGAACTTCAGTAGATACATCACTATATTTGGATCTTGGATATGCATTAAATGTTAGACATCAAAACTGTCAGCCACAATTTGAGACACAATACACCGTCACATAGACTGCGGTACATAATATTATGTATGTAACAGGAAATAAATACACCCACTAAAAATGAAATATTTACGAAGTATTCAATCCCATAAACAGAATTTTTCAACATTTCATATCGATTTATTATTTTTATTGGTTTGTTCCCGTACTGCAAGAATCTACGATTTTTTACTACTTTCGAGTCGAACTTAATGATCTAAGTTTTGCAATGAAAAGGAAAGCCAGGAGAAAAACCACGTACCCACCATATACGACGTGTTTCGCCGTTGGTTAAGCGGCTCATCAGACATATATTGGCTATGTGGCTTTTCTAAGGTCGTATGTTGATAACTTGCACATATTTCGCCCTGATGCGAACATTGCATATGCGAATTAAATTCAAATTTGTCAAGGTTCCACATATGTCCTTTGCTGTCATGGTGTCATCAACAAAATGGGGGTTTCCAACTCCAGCTGCAGAAAAACACCCCCAAACATGACATTACCAATATGCTTAAATGTGACAATGAAATTATTATTCATACCCTTCAACACACTGTGGTACAGGGCATTATGTCTTTGTGCAAATGTTTGTAACAGGCAAAAGTAAACGAGATAGACACATGGTTCCTTTTGAGAATATGCATAGAATCACTTTCTGAGTCGATTTATGCATGTCCGTCCGTCCATGTATTCTTAAGAGCAAAGTACAGGTCGCATTTATGATTCGAATTGGATGAAATTTGGCACAACCCATTTATTTAGTCCAAGGACAAACCCTATTGAAATTTGAGAAAATCGCTTAAAATTTAAATATAGCTTCCATATATATTTTCGCCCGATTTTATCTAAATGGTGTGCCAAACTCCCAATATTTGTCCGATTGAGACAACATTTTGCACTGTGTACTGAATTAAGTTCAGTTTGATGTCTGTGAAGTTTTGTTAAACTCGGTTCAGATTTAGATATGTCTCCTATATATAGCTTCGTCCGATATTATGTAAATGGTGCACCAAATGTCGTCCGATATTATGTAAATGGTGCACCAAACGTAAGGAATTGTGACTAGGATAGAGTGTGTTAAGTTTCATTGAAATCGGATCAGATATAGATATAGCAACTATATATATTCAGACAAAATGTGTCATAACGTATGTAATTGACACTCGAATACGGTGTCTAAAGTTTCATTAAAATCGGATCAGATATATATATATATATATAGCTCCCATATATAGCTTCGTCCGATTTTATGTAAATGCAGAGTACTAAGTTAGATATAGCTTCCATATATACATATTTTCGTCCAATTTCATGCAGATGGGGCACCGAGGAGCTTACGTTTGGTGAAGTTACATAAAATATTGCAGAGTGTATTAGATTGAAACATTTTGAAATCAGCTTCCATATATATTTCCATCTGATTTATACTCTTCACCACATTGTGGTACAGGGTATTATGTCTTTGTGCATATGTTTGTAACAGGCAAAAGGAAACGAGATAGACACATGGTTCCTTTTGAGAATATGCATAGAATCACTTTCTAAGTCGATTTATGCATGTCCGTCCGTCTGTCTGTCCATGTTAAATTGTAAACAAAGTACAGGTCGCATTTATGATCCGAATTGGATGAAATTTGGCATATGTCACTTATTCGGCCCAAGGACGAACCCTATTGAAATTGGAAAAAATCGGTTCAGATTTAGATATAGCTCCCATATATATATTTAACCGATTTAATGTAATCGGTCCCTATATATCGTTCGATTTGCACGAAATTTGGTACAGCCTAATCATTTAGGTCTAGAATGATGTCTGCCAAGTTTCGTGAAAATCTGTCCGGATTTAGATATAGCTCCCATATATAGTTTCGTCCGATTTCATGTAAATGGTGCCCCAAAGTCTTTATATATCTTTCGATTTTCACGAAATTTGGCATAACGTATTGAATTAAGCCTAGAGTGATGTCTGCCAAGTTTCAAGAAAATCGGTCCAGGTTTAGATATAGCTCCCATATATAGTTTCGTCCGATTTCATGTAAATGGTGCACCAAAGTCGCTATATATCTTTCGATTTGCAGGAAATTTGGCATAACGTACTGAATTGAGCCTAGAGTGATGTCTGTCAAGTTTCAAGAAAATCGGTCCAGGTTTAGATATAGCTCCCATATATAGTTTCGTCCGATTTCATGTAAATGGTGCCCCAAAGTCCCGCTATATTCTTCGATTTGCAGGAAATTTGGCATAACGTACTGAATTGAGCCTAGAATGATGTCTGCCAAGTTTCAAGAAAATCGGTCCAGATTTAGATATAGCTCCCATATATAGTTTCGTCCGATTTCATGCAAATGGTTCCCCAAAGTCCCTATATATCCTTCGATTTGCAGTAAATTTGGCATAACGTACTTAATTGAGCCTTGAATGATGTCTGCCAAGTTTCATGAAAATCGGTCCTGATTTAGATATAGCTCCCATATATTGTTTCGTCCGATTTCATGTAAATGGTGCATCAAAGTCGCTATATATCCTTCGATTTGCACAAAATTTGGCATAACGTACTGAATTGAGCCTAGAGTGATGTCTGCCTTGTTTCGTGAAAATCGGTCCAGATTTAGATACAGCTCCCTTTTATTATGGATTGATTTCAAGTAATTGACGCACCAAGGAACTAATAGGAACAAAACGTTCTGACATTAGTATAACCTAACCTGTGACAAGTTTGTTTGAAATCGCTTAATATTTGGATAGAGCTTCCATATATATTTTCGCCTGATTTCAAGTAAATTGGGCTTCAAACTCCTCATGTTATTCAGATTGACATCAAATTTTGCACAACGTACAAAATTGAGCATAGAATTACAAAGTTCCGCCATTTTGTAAATTGTTGTGCGAAGTCAATAATCCTAATTCATACGAGAGCCAGACATGTACTCTTTCTAACACCGTTAGAATTTTCGGATTCCGATGTTCCACTGTGGAGTTATCATGCCCGCCATCAAAAATAAGGATATTTCTTTAATCACAAAAAACAAAAAAAAAAAAAACAAAAACAAAAAAGCAACAAAATTTTTTTGTAAATTATTTGTCTTCCTTTTTAAATCTTCAAATATATATGTGCAAAGTTACAAACCTTAACACGCATTGATATTCATTTACCAGCTCATTTAAAATCTTAAAAATAAAAAATCGAGAATGGGGGTTCCCTTAAAGGAAGTTTTGTAAATGCCAAATCTACCCCAAAGGTACTTTTTATAATTTAAATTTTTTTCTATTCATCTTTTAAAAACATTTGAAAAAAAACATGAAAAAGAAAACCATTAGTTGGTTTAAGAATTTTTTACTATGTGTATCTCCTTCATAATCCCAACATGACTTATTGTATGTTATTATCATCATCGTTCAATTTTGGTGCCTTCCCTTTACTGATTTAATATATGCTGATGTGCAAACACCTACTAAACGATGAATAATTGCTTCTGGTATATTAAAGAAACCATTTGTATAAGTATATCTACCCTTATTAGTTAAGAAAATGCTTTAAAAAGAATACAAACATTTTTCAAAAGTTTTACTTTTTTGCAATGTAACGTGAACACATGATGCCAAAAACTTACCAAAGTGTAAATGCCGCAGGCAAAACTGCCTTTCCAAACATCATCCCAACAACAACAAGACATCAATAATACCATGGTGTCATCAAATTTGTTTTTTTTTATTTCTTTTCTTTTAATTTGAATTTGTATCTCCTGGGCTTTAAATAAATTTTTACTCCGTTAGTTTAAGATTTGAATGTTTTTGGGTTGCCGGTAAGGTTGTCGGCTGTTTAAATTCGAAATGTATTTTTTATGTAATTACTGAGGAAAATATTTGTGTCGATTTGTTTTTGTTACAAAGGCAACAGGATCACCCAACAACAAAAAAGGACTTTGTAACTTTTTATCGGTTACTTGGCGATGTTCGGTATGAGATTTTGGCATTGAATTTATTGTTCTTGTAAATTGTGTTTTTATTTGGATTTACTTTTTGTTTACATTTGGGGCAATTCAGGAAAAAAACTTTGTATTATGCGTGACACTTTTATCGCAAAAAAAACACACACACGTACACAACACAAACACTTTTTGTTCACATGGTGTATGCTCACACTCACACGTACACACATTGTTTAGATCTAGCTAACCGTGTGTCCCATATCCAATATTAAACACACTTCTTTTAACGTCAATAATCCATTTTACCGTCGAAGATTGTTACTGTCGCGCCGCTAATTTGATACTAAACAAATGCCGCCAGCTTGATGTCCTTTGTCAATGTTTATGAATGAAAAGCTTACGAACTAGTAGCCATGCGCAATTCACAGAGCTTTTGTCAATGTGTTTGTTTTCTTTTTTTCAAAAATATTATTTTACCGCCTGTTAGTAGACACGTGTAGCTTTATGTTGCCATTATTTATACCTATACTGCCAATTTAACCCATATAGCTCCAATGTTTTGTCCTTGCCCATGAGACTAAAGGGTGAATTGTTTTAGCTATTATTATTTTTTTTTATTTTATTATTATTTTTTTTATTTTATTATTATTATTTTTTTTGACAACACTGTTTTAACAGCTTTCAAACGTTTCATGTTTTGTTTCCTTGCCAAATATCTTCAGTTCTGAACAACATTTTATTCAATCAAGGGGTCCCCCGCCCCCCATTCTCGGTTTCAAAAAAATTAATTTTGTATTTTGATTTAATTCGAAACTACACTAAACAGCGGTTTGTGGTCAAAAATATGAGATATTCCAAAAATATTTTTTCAAAGGTCCGATGTTCCTGTGAGGAGTTATCATGACCGTCATCAAAAAAAGTGACTTTTCATTAAGCACAAAAAAACAAGAACAAAATATGGTAAATTAGTTTTCTTCCCTTTTAAATCTATATATATACAGTGGCTCCATCGAATAATCGGACAAGTGGTTGTCAGACATAATAATGCTATACATTTCAAAAAAATTGTCTAAATGTTTAGTTTTTTTCGCTTTTATTTACACATTACTTACTTATATTTCTGAACAATACAAAAAACAACAACTTTTCTAGTGATAACAGTAAATTTCGTCAGGAAAACAAAATTAACTCAATTTATTGTGTTCAACGCAAAATCGGACAAAGCAAAGTATCAATGTTAAAAAATGAAAAAATCGAGAAATTAATATTTAGTTGCATATCCTTTGTTGTCCAGAACGGCCTGTAAACGCTTCGGTATTGATTTGAACAAATTCGGGCATGCCACCGGCTCTATGGAGTTCCACGATTCCAGTAAAGTCTCCTTAAGCTGTACTAAGGAGTTAAATTTTTTTCATACACTCTTCTAGCTATTTCTTCCCAAAGATGCTCAATTACGTTAAGGTCTGGGCTCTGTGCAGGTGTTTGTATAAGTTTTGGGCAGTTATGGATCAACCAAAGCTTTGCAACACCTGATGTGTGCTTGGGATCGTTGTCTTGATAAAAGGCAAAGTTGTTCGCGATACCCAATTTGTCTGCACTTTGCTTTACATTTTGTTTTAAAATGTTGAGGTAGACAAATTTGTCCATTTTACCATCAATAAAATGCAAATTGCCTACTCCCACACACGACATGCAGCCCCAAACCATAACAGAACCTCCTCCGTGCTTATCAGTGGTTTTTGTATTCTTATGATTAAATTCAGCATTTGGCTTACGCCACACATACATCTTTCCATCTGACCCGTGCAAATTAAATTTGCTTTCGTCAGTAAACAGAACCTTAATATAATCAAAACTATTAATAAAAATGTATTTTAAGATGATCTGTCATCAAATTACCTGCTTCCAAAAATCTTCTGGTTTTAGTAAATACTCCTTTTGTCCGATTATGCGATGGAGCCACTGTATATATATGCAAAGTTTTCCAGCCCATTGAAAATCTTGAAAATTTAAAATCGGAAAGGGTGGGGCGGTCCCTTAAGACAAACCCATATTTATTTGTTAGATCCCGGCACAATGGCCCGGACAACATTAGATAAATACTTTTCAAAAGGAATTGTGGTAACGTGCGGACAATACAAATACGGAATACAAATTTCAGTTCGTTGTGTTAATCAATTTACATTAAAAAGGACTAAAATATATATGGAAGCTATAGCTAAATCTGAACCGATTTTCCCGATACTTATAAAACTTCACACTTGACCTAATTCATTACCCTATACCAAATTTCGTTCAAATCGAAAGTTATATAGGGACCTCGGGGCACCATTTACATAAAATCGGACGAAACTATATATGGGAGCTATATCTAAATATGAACCGATTTGCATGAAATTAAGCACACATCATTCTACACTTAATTCAGTACGCTATACCAAAATTCGTGCAAATCTAATGATTTTCAGGGACTTTGGTGCACCATTTACCTAAAATCGGGCGAAACTATATATTGGAGCTATATCTAAATCTGAACCGATTTTCCCGAAATTTAGCACACACCATTGTCGACTTAATTTAGTAAGCTATGCCTAAATTCGTGCAAATCTAATATTTTCAGGGACTTTGGTGCACCATTTACCTAAAATCGGACGAAAATATATATGGGTTCGTCCTTGGGCCAAACCAATGGGCTGTGCCAAATTTCATCCAATTCGGATCAAAAATGCGACCTGTACTTTGCTCACAAAAATACATGGACGGACGGACAGACGGATATGCATAAATCGACTCAGAAAATGATTCTATGCATATTCTCAAAAGGAAACATGTGTCTATCTCTATTCCTTTTGTCACAAATGATCAGTATTTTATTTTTAAGTCCCGAAAATAGTTCTGTCGCACCTTTTTAAAAAATGAAAAGATACTATTGAATGCTTAAAAACAAAAATATTGTTGACAGTCATAATAAACACAATAATTAAGTTGGGCTTGTATCCAACATTGTTAAGGGATCAAGGATATGACGGCGCGTGTAACATGCCAGGCAATTATAGTGGAGTGCAGGCCATTATTAAATGAAAATTCCATACTGCAGTATACATTCTTTGTTCCTATCACAATTTAAGTTTAAGTGCATCTTCGAAGATTTAAGAAATTCGAAGTACATATATTTTTTATTTAAATTGCTCATTTTTTCAAAAATATCCAAAATGGTCTGCTACTTTATGTAAATTATTTCGAGAAACTTCTGAATCTTTCAAACGACTACATTCATATTGTGAAACACGATGAGTTCAGCGGCATGATTTCGTACGAATATTAGGAGTCCATTATTATTATTTTTTTAATAAAAAGCGAAGAAACAGTTATGATCGATTTATAGCTCCTGGGCGATGTTACGACTGCTAACATGCCGGTAAACTTCGATAATTTCTCCAATTTTATCGATATTTTCGACGATCGGCCTATCTGTGCAAGGTGCATCTTTAACATCAAAAAATCCGAACGGAATCTACGAAACCATAAACAACATTCACATTTTTAGTCGTTTGGCTTGCATTTTCGTCTTGTCAAAGAAAAACAATAAAAGTCTTTGTTCACTTCCATTTTCCAAATGGCAACTTGGATTGCACAAGGCAACTTGTATTTTCCCCTATCGAACAACGAGAAATCAAATCGATCATGGTATGATAGACGGAAGGCATTCGTCCAGTGTTTTAGAAGCTCGATCCATCCGAGGAGCGAATATCGATTCGGACCATTGCCTTGTGGCAGCCAAGGTTCGCACACGGAAACTCGACGTCGAAAAGCTGCAAACATAACAGATAGCAGAAGCCTACTCCGTTCCACTTACCCAACTGCTTGACGAAAGCACCCCTTGTCGCGATGGCAGAAAATTGCCCTCTTCCTAAAAACTGCAGCAAAAGCAACACTTGGGTACCAAATACCACCATCAAGAAATCCGTTGTACGATCAGGAGTGTCGTAATGCTACTGATATGAAAAACGCAGCGTATAGGGCAACCCTGAAGACAGTAGCAACACACATGCGATGGAGAATTATCGGGAGAAAAGGGGAGAGAAGAAACGTATGTTCAGAAAAAATAAGAAAGAACAAGAAAAACTTGAGCAAATCGAGATGTACAGGAGTCAGAAATAAGTCCAGAAAATTTACCAACGAGTAAAACACCAACCGGAGGCTTTGGTGCTGGCACATCCACCTGTAAAGATGAAGAATGAAACCTGGTGACAGATACAGACAGCGTGCTAGGGATCTGGAAGGAACATTCTGAAAAACTTCTTCAGAACCAGTTATAGATGACGGTGTAGAGTGTATACCACCTAGCCAATATGAGGTCAAAATAGCAATAAATCGGATGAAGAATAATAAAGCAGCAGGTGCCGATGTGTTACAAGCCGAATTATTCAAGACTGGTGGTCAGATGCTGGTAAGGAGCATGAACCAGCTGATTAGTACAATTTGGCTAGAGAAATGCATGCCCAATGATTGGAACCTCTGCATCCTGTGTCCCGTGCACAAAAAAGGTGACAGGACCATATGCGCCAAGAATAAGTCTCCTTCCCGTCGTATATAAAGTGCTATCCAGCGTGCTGTGTGAACGACTGAAGGCAATGTTCAGTGACATTATTGGACCATACCAATGCGGCTTCAGACCTGGCAAATCCACCTTTGACCAGATTTTCACTCTGCGCCAAATCCTGAAAAAAACCCCTTGAAAAACAAATCGACACATTCCACCTATTCGTCGAATATAAAGCCGCATACGACAGCCCTATCCGTCCAGAGGTTTTTAAAAGCCATGTCTGCGTTTAATTCGACTATGCAGGATAACGTTAACTGACACAATATAAACAGTTAAAGTCGGAAAGTACCTCTCGGAGCCCTTTTATACGAGGATTCAGACAAGGTGATAATTTGTCGTGTGGCCTTTTAACATCCTGCTGGAAAAGGTCATACGAGAGACAAAGGTGAACAGAAATGACACTCTGTACACCAAGCAACACATGTTACTCGCCTACGCCGATGACATTATTTCAACAAATTGAGAAGGAGTCTGCCTAAGTGGGTCTGGCAGTAAACGACGAGAAGACCAAGCGCGCAAATCTACTGGACGCGCAAAACGTCCAGTAGACTTGCGCGGACCAACTGTGGACATTGAGAATTACAGCTTCAAGGTAGTTAAAGATCTTATATACCTTGGTACCGCCATAAATAAAACTAATGACTTTAGTTTTGAAATTCGTCTGAGTAAGCAACTCAAAAGCAAGGATTCCTCCCGCCAGACCAAACTTACACTCTACAAGACTCTGATACTACCGTACTGTTATGTGAATCTGAAGCATGAACATCATCGAAAATTATAGGCATCGTCCTTGACGATAACCTCATGCTAAATTTCTTAGCCATCCGCACGAAAGGTATGCCCTCTAATGTGGTAATGGTAATACTAAAGAATATCAGAATAGGACGTTTGGGTAGTAATTGTGGCCTCTAGAGCAATCAGAAAAACATACAAAACTAAAGTTTTTGTTCCATTTCATCCCCTAAGTATTTAACAACATTGCAGCAAAATTTGGTGAAGATTGGTACACAACTGTTTAAAAATTATAATGGACAGACATATGAACACACATGCCTAGATCGAGATATGAGGATCGGTATACTAAAAGGCGGGTCTTGAACCAATATTTCGTACACAAAGCTATAATACCCTTACAACATAGTTGCATAGGTCATAACAAGTCAAGGCTTCCAGGAGAAAATAAAGTAACCAACTCTCAAACACTCAAGTTGGAGGAAGGTATAAATATACTTACCAATAACACAAAATGCCAAACAGACACATCGGTTGAAATGATTGTCTAGGACCCTAAAGTGGGTGGAATCTTTCAAACATTCAAGATGGAAAATTCTGACCAATCGAAAATAAGGCTAAACCTATATTTTAAAATATTGGAAAAATATACAAATCGTCTGCATTCAATAGCCATATTTCTGAACACGAAATGACATTTGGTATGAAAGACGAGCCTAAAACCATTCAAATTCACCAAGAATCCAAAGCCACTTCGGTTAAAAATTCGCTTAAGACAATGAGTGTACAAAATAAATGGCGGGACTTGTATTTCCAAACAGGATCTCATATTGATTTCTGCCTATATATTTTTCACTCTACCAGGAATGGCAAATTACAGGCCCCTCTACACAATTTACCTTGGAAAATATAGATTTGAGAAGTAGTAGATATTACACATTTTAGATTTTATTGCATATTTATTTATAACATAATTTTATTTTATAATATAAATAAAAAAACATATATTGGCACAATATTATTCATTTAATGGCAGCAACATCAACAGCTCGGCACCATTACCGGGGCAGGTAGCAAAAACTACATTTTCAATTGCTTTGTATTGTAATTTTTCCTTTGGTAACTGTGAATAGTATTTTTCTTTCAAAGTCTCGATGTATTTATTCGAAGATGCCACAGAGTCACACAAGGCCACAATGCATCCTCCCCACCTAGAGGATATTCAGATTAGAAATTGACAAATACTGCATTTGGGTGTGTGTGTGTTTTCTACTTACCCAGCACCGGTTAATCTTGCACCAATGCCCATTTGTTGTGATATTTCAACTAGTTTATCTAAATTCGGATGAGAACATTCATATAGAGTTTTCAAACTGTCATGAGATTGTCTCATCAATTGCGATAGTCTGGCAACTGCAGAGTCAAAGGCGGAATCAGTATTGCCATTCGTATGAATGCCATTGGAATGTACATCATTTAAGGAGAACTGCTCACAAATTGTACGAAATTCTTGGACTCGAAGGGATTCTGGGAAGAGATGGGTGATAAATATTTTTAACATATTTTTGTATTTATGTTTCTTTTCATATTTGACATACCCTGAATGACATGTAAGGTTCGTTGTTTTAACTTAAACTGTTGCATATTGCGGGTATTTTCCGTTAGGAAATCTTTTGCGAATTCTTCATCGGTTACACCAAACACATCACATAATTCCGTACGTGTGTAAATATCCTGGGAAACATATTCTAATGCATAAGATTCTAGTTGAGCTAAATCACACATCAAAGTTTCCTGAAGTTTGACAAATACGTGGATATCCTTCCAATTGTTAAGGTGTGATTTGAGGGCAATTAAACGGCAACCCAAACGACATTCAACAACACGTTGATTAAAATCTGATGTGGCAGCCTTATTCATTTCGGCCAAACTATTGGCAACTACAAAGCAAGCACCCTCTGGCAACTGTAAAGGGGTGGCATTTAAACTCGGATGAAATTCAATGAATTGAGCACATCCTTCTTTGGCCAAATATGCAATAGCCTGATCCATACCACCTCCTTGGGTTCCAATGTAACGTTCACATGCTGCCGATATGGATGCCAGCGACTTGCGGTTAAGCGTTTCATGATGAACATAAGCCGTAGCCAATACTGCACTGCTGACCAGTGCACTCGAACTTGATACTCCCGATGCGGGTGGAATGTTGCCGTTGATGGCCACGGTCATGCCATACCTTTGGTCGTTATCAGCTAATTTTTCTAAAATCCCCTTAACACCACACAAGTAGTAATTGTACCACGGTGGCGGGCAAGAATTCTTATGAATTATTCTAAAAATTAAGAATCGATAATTATAACATTATATTTAAAGGATACTTTTTTGTTAAACTTACTGTAACTCTTTGAGGTCAATTGAGAAATCTTCGTATTTTTTCTTTTCCATATTTCTAAGCTGCAATTGGGTATTCTCTTCAGTATATCCAACCGCTAGCAGTATACACTGATCAATAGCCATGGGTAGTACCGGATAACCACAATAATCAACATGTTCGCCAATAATATTTATTCTGGAAAGATAAACGGAGGAAAATTATATTGTTTTATTAACATCAACCTAGACTTAAAACTTAATATTTGAATATTTTATTTAAACTTCTAATATAAGGGTACCTCACAATTTCCGGAATTTATTCGGTTTTGAATTCATTTTCCAAATTGATGATTTCGGATAGCGTATACAAATTTTCTGTTTTGTGTCAAGGTGTAGTCAAAAGATTAACAAGGAGGCGAATCCGAAGTCTTCATTGACTGTCAAATATAGCATTTCCAGATTAAATGAAACCTTTTACAAATTAAATGAACCCTTTTCCAAATTAAATGAAACCTTTTCCAAATTAAATGAAACCTTTTCCAAATTAAATGAAACCTTTTCCAATTGAAATGAAACCTTTTACAAATAGAATGAAACCTTTTACAAATAGAATGAAACTTTTTCCAAATTAAATGAAACCTTTATTCTTATCCAAGGAAATATAATATTTGCAGTAATTTTAAACCAATATTTGAAAATTAAATCAAAGAATATTAACAAATATTCTTTAATTCGGTGTGATTTCATTTAATATCTTTACTACATAAAACTAAATAAATAGTAATACAAACTGCGGTATTTCTTGACATTTTAATAAATAAATATTTTAGAACAAGAATTGAATATCCGGTCCTAAATGCGAAATACATATTTGATTTAAAAACTTGTTGATGATAAGGTAACTGCTTATCTTAATGAAGAGGTTCCCGACTTGCACCTTGTGGGATTTTCAAAACCATGTCCATAACGTAGTTAGAATTATCTTGCCGAGTAAGCTGTTGAATACTTCGCTCGATTACATCAACAATGTTATGTTCCATTGAAACGTCACACAGCTCAGCTCTTGCACATAATTTTATTTTTGAAAATGCATTTTCGATTGGATTTAGCATTGGAGAATAAGGCGGTAAGAATTTAAGGTTGCATCTTTTGGATTCGATCAAATTTTGTATGTCATGTCGCTTATGTATTTGAGCGTTATTTTCCAACTCTGGATTGATTTTCTCAAAAAAAAATTTCTATAAATAATTTAAATCTGTCTGCATTGACACTGGAATTAGAAACGGTTGTGTGATGTACAACTCCCGCGTTGTTTATTGCTGCAATTATAGTGACATTACGACCTCTGACCGTAGGCATCACATGTGTCCTCTTGTTTCTTGTGTTGAACGGGCTTGGATTATTCGTAGGTGAAGACTAAATCCACACTCATCAATGAATATTGTTGGGGTATCCATTTTGTAAAGTCTTGAGCATATTTTTGTCTCAAGCCTAATGTTCTGGAGTCATTCATTCGTTCTATTTCACTAGATGCCATCTTCAACGTAATTTTTAATTTCCGTAATCCATTTTCTATGGAGCTTGTGGAAATATTTATATCATTTTCTCTCAACAGTTTAGTTTTTATGGCTTTGAGGGCAATTCCAGGTTGACTTTCTAGATATAACTCGATCAGAGTTAAAACTTCTGGTGTCAAAAATTTAGTTCTATTTCCTCCACGCTTATTTTCCTTCCAGAATTTCTTTTTGTATCTTCTTATTAATGCTTTTGCTGAACTTACTTTTATGCAGGTTAAATTTGCAGACTCGGAAATTGTTCTACCCTCTTCATACAATTTACATAATAAAAATTTCATGTCTTTTATTATTTTGTTATACTGACAAAATTTGTTTCGGGGTCTTGTAGATGTAGCTTTGGTAAGTTCTGGAGCATTTCCACTTGTAATACTTGGTGAGGTTATAAATTCTTCTTCAGATTCCCAATTATCAGAGGTTCCCGAGCTAAAATCAGGTTAGCTCCTAATTATTTAATTGTGTATGGCTACCTATACAAAACTCTACTAAATGAATGACTCCAGAACATTAGGTTTGAGACAAAAATATGCTCAAGACTTTACAAAATGGATACCCAAACAACGATCAATGAATATTGGGGATACCCCAATCACACAATAATTTCTAATTCCAGTGTCATTGCAGACAGATTTAAATTATTTATAGAAAGTCTTTTGGAGGAAATCAATCCAGAGTTGGAAAATTCGTTCTTGATAATCGATAACGCTCAAATACACAAGCGACATGACATACAAAATTTGGTCGAATCCAAAAGATGCAACCTTAAATTCTTACCGCCTTATTCTCCAATGGTAAGTCCAATCGAAAAAGCATTTTTAAAAATAAAATTATGTACAAGAGCTGAGCTGTGTGACGTTTCAATGGAACATAACATTGTTGATGTAATCGAGCGAAGTATTCAACAGCTTACTCGGCAAGATAATTCTAACTACGTTATGGACATGCAAGTCGGGAACCTCTTCATTAAGATAAGCAGTTACCTATTTATTAAAATGTCAAGAAATACCCCAGTTTGTATTACTATTTATTTAGTTTTATTTAGTAAAGATATTAAATGAAATCACACCGAATTAAAGAATATTTATGTTAATTACATAGCCATACAACTATATTTGTTAATATTCTTTGATTTAATTTTCAAATATTGGTTTAAAATTACTGCAAATATTATATTTCCTTGGATAAGAATAAAGGTTTCATTTAATTTGGAAAAAGTTTAATTCTATTTGTAAAAGGTTTCATTCTATTTGTAAAAGGTTTCATTTCAATTGGAAAAGGTTTAATTTAATTTGGAAAAGGTTTCATTTAATTTGGAAAAGGTTTCATTTAATTTGGAAAAGGGTTCATTTAATTTGTAGAAGGTTTCATTTAATCTGGAAATGCTATATTTTTTTGGACCAAAATATATGGGCACACTGCTATCATTACGTTTTTATTTTATTTATTTTTTTTTAAGATATTTGGATTTTTTAATACCAACCACAACAGGGGTTGGTATTTCGCGATTTAAACGTTGACACCAAGAGCAGACTAAGCCATGAATTCGCCACCCGGTAGACCTTATTTAATAAGCAGGCCCATGTATTGTATTGTATTTTTTCCTTCTTATTACGCACCTTTACGATATTATGGTTAATTTTAACGTATTGCATTGAATTCAACATTAATTAAAACTCACCTTCCCGGGACACGAACATAAAATTTTGGTTCTGATCCATACTCATGACGATAAAATTCCCGTAGTTCATGCAAGCGACCATACAAGCGATGGCCTTTTGATATCTCTGTGATTGACACATAGGTGTCGCTAGTGACGTCAGTCATGGTGTTCTTCATGATCTTAGCTTGAAAAAACGTAAACAATAAATAAAATTAAACTTTTTGTTGAAGTCCTTGAAATATCTTTAGTTGTGTTAAATTGGGTCAAAATTCCATAAATTTCATCATTATGTGGTATATGGATTTCTAAAAAATATAATATTTAAATTTATAATAATAATAATAATAATATGTTTACGTATTTTTTATAAGACAAACTCACAATGACCAAAATGCTACATTATAATTGATCTCTAAAATCAAATTTATTTTTTAATTTCTTATCAAGAAGGATGTAATGTCGTTTCAGATCGTCGTGGAAACGTAAACCCTCTGTCGTGGAAACGTATCTTTGTGTAAAATTGTCATGTTGTTTGCTATACCTCGAAATAACTTGGCTGTAATTTGGCGTTTTTGTTTCCTAATGTATAGCGAACCTCCGTAACAAAAATGATTAATATTGATCAAAGTTTCGGGATAGCCACCATATAGAGGTACCCCCATTATTCGGTATTGATACCCCTCCCCACACTGTGGTTCGATTTTATGTAAATGATGGTTACACGAAATTTGGCAGAGGGTATTAAATTGAATGTAGTGATTACAAAAAACAAATTATGTACGCAACGGTTACTCAATTAGGTCCATGTGTTTATATACAGCTCCCATACATAATTTGACTCGATTTCATACAAATGGTACACCAAAGAATTCCAAGACTGTCCGTTTGACATGCAATTTTTTATTGATTTCAGAATGGTGTGTGTATGGGGTTTTTTTAATTGGTTGAAATGCCTATCTAGATAGAACATTTAATTTCGTCCGATTTCATCTCAATGTAAAGTGAATAACAATGGACATGAACACGATACCATTCTGATGGTATATCATTTCTCGTCTAGTGCATATTTTTGCCATCATATGCGATTTGGGCGTATCGTCGTTCCTAGGCTCCAATTGTCCGCTTGAGCAGTATTTAATAAACAAACGCTGTTGTAAAAACAATTTATCTACTATGTCTATATTTTAACAAATTCAAATTAAGCTTTTTATTTTTGAAAAAATGGCAAGCATTTTTTGAGACAATCTATACCGGTTACAAGTAGTTTGAAACTTGTTAATTGTAATGTTTATAATTCTTCGATCATAACTGAGCTGTTATCCGCCGTAAGCCCACTGTGGTACAGGGTATTATGTATTTATGCATATGTTTTGTAACAGACAAAAGGAAGCGAGAAAGGTCCATTGTTCCTTTTAAGAATATGCATAGAATCACTTTCTGAGTCGATTTATACATATCCGTTCGTCCGTCTGTATATGTTAAATTGTAAACAAAGTACAGGTCGCATTTATGATCCGATTTGTATAAAATTTGGCAAATTTTTGCGCATGGACGAACCCTATTGAAATTGTGAAAAATCTGTTCAGATTGCTCCCATATATATTTTCTTCCGATTTAATAGAAATGGTCCACTATAGTTCGATTTGAACGAAATTTTGCACAGCGCACTGAATTGAGTCTAAAATGATGTGTGCAAAGTTTCGTGAAAATCCCTTCAGATTTAGATATAGCTGTTATATATATTCGTCCGATTTAATGGAAATGGTCCACCATAGTTCCTATATATCTTTCGATTTGCACGAAATTTGGCATAGTGTACTGATTGAGTCTAGAATGATGGGTGTAAAATTTCTTGAAAATCACTTCACATTTAGATATAGCTCTCATATCGCTGGCTTAACTTGTAAAAGCGGCAAGTCCATATTTCACAATTTTTCAGGAGAGACAAAAAACAATCAAACTTTCTTTTGAATAAAGATTTTTTAAATCTGAAAATGCAATTTGTTTTTGTATTGTATGTGTAATTTAATTGCGTAAAGGCAACATGAAAAAAATAAGTATTTGCGGAGATACACGCCTTTTTTGGGACTTAGAGCTTTTTCTGTCGCTAAGTTTGCATGTTTTAATGGACTTAGGTATTTTTCTTACAACTTGTCTATCATTATATTTTCTAATTACTGCAATAATTTTGATTTTGTATATGTTAATATTATCTAAAAGAGTAAAGATTGTTTTGGAATAATATTTCATTCAAAAATATGAAGAAACCAGTAAAAACGTCGCTATTTAGGCTGGTCGAATATTGGGGATAACGTTATATGGGCGGTACCCTAAAAAGTGGACCAATATTGATAAGTTTTTGTTGTAAGGTAAGCTACCCCACAAGTACCTAAAATATCAAATTACAGTCAATTCGGCTAAAAATCATGTCCAAAATCTTCAAAATAAAAAGTGGACTTACAGCCTATACATGATGTTAAGCCAGCGACAACAATAACAAATGAGATAACTCTATTTTTTTTTTGATCGATGTATTTTGCCTCTTTATACATAACTGTATCAAAATCTCATTTTCTCGAAAATTGGACTTGTTGCCTTTACAAGTTAAGCCAGCGATATATGTTCGGCCCATTTAATGTAAATGGTGTACCAAAGTCCCTATATATGCTTCGATTTGCAATGTTGCACCAAAGTCCTTATATATCTTTCGACTTCCACGAAATTTGGCACAGCGCAGTGAATTGAGCCTAAAAATTTGTGTGCTAAGATTCGGGAAAATCGGTTCCGATTTAAATTTATCGTCCGATTTAATAGAAATGGTGCACTAAAGACCCAAAGTTTGTACAATTGACACACCATTTTGTACAATGTACTGAAGATAATACAAATTAGTCTCTTACAAATTTCATTGAAATCGGGTCAGATTTAGATATAACTTTCATATATATTTCAAAAGGGTGTCTGATTGAGATTAAATTTTGAAGAGTGCGGCCTACCGGATAGCGTGTGTCAAAATGCTCTAACTCGATTTACATAAATTTGCCCCATTATAAGCTAAACGCTTTAAACTTCCCCAAATGAAATTTTTTTAGCATTGGTTTCAGATGGCAATGTTCTTTCGCATATGTAGAATATACCCAAAATGGTGAAGGTTATCATATAAACGACCCAGTTCGACTTTACTGATTTCCTTACCGGTTATAATTAAAACTCCAAATGTGTACTTTTCAGTGTGATTCACTATAGTCTACTGAACTATTGCTATTATTACGAACACCACTGCTTACACTCATTAATACCAGTTCATAATACGTTATTGATTTGTTGCAACAACGTCCACATGTGTGTCTGTTTTCAGCGTGATTTTATCGCGTCATCTCTTTCATACAACAACAAAGAAGTAGAAAGAATAATAAAAAACAAATAAAAACAAGTTAGTAAACAAAACAATGACCTGCCGTCGTCGACAGGTACACACACTACGTCACAACAACAAACACGTGATGAAGAAAGTAGACGTATCTTTTAACTTCAAATTAGTTATTTAACATGGAGAGAATTCAATGTTTAACATTTATTTGGCGCGTTCTCTTGTTTTTGCACACACGCACGCACTTTATTATTTTTTTCTTATTTTGTTTTTGTGGAATACTAACAGTATCTATCGTATTTTCTTTTCTGTTTTATGTTTGAATTTCGCTATGAGAGACAGAAAGAAAGGTGGGCATATTCTGACAATCAGCTGTTTGTTTTACTTTGCACTCTCTTTATTCTTGTGTATTTTCTTGTTTCGTGTAGTACGATGTACTGCTCATAATACAACGTGTCGCAAATTTTCAGTTATTGTTGTGAAAATAATTTACATTTCTCCCTGGATGTTTGTCTGCCGAATAATTACAAAACGGTGATAACGACGAATGCATCGGTAGCGGGACACACTTGCTTACTATTGTAAAAACAACAGTTGTTAAAGAATATCTTTCCACTTACTCGACGGAGTGTATAACAGCCGTATTTTATTATTTATTGTGCTCTTTTTTTGCTTGATTACCGTGCGGTCTGTTCGCGTTTGATGCACTCCGTCTGTTGCCCTGAAGATGACTGAATTCTGGATTGTATCGCTTTGAGTGTTTTGTATTCTTGCGCTGAGATTGCCATACAGTTTGTTAGAGCGTATCTGAATGTGGGAAAGTGAAAGTAGCTGGGTCGAGTTTGTTGGCGGGAAGAAATTTAACAACCACTATGTGATAAATTTTAAATCAACGATTGATTACCATGGGTGCATGAATTACAACAAGTATTATTGGGCCATTATGGGCCAGAGATCCCATTTTTGGCTATAGTTAAAGCAGTGAGTTTATGAAATAAATCAATATGACATATAAAGGTCAAAATATAAATTTATGAAAAAATTAGAAACATATGTTTACCTGAGACTACCTTGTATAATTATGCCATTGAAATTTCACACCCAATGAGAATTTTAAATTACAGGCAATTTGGTTGAAAAATGTGTCCCAAATCCCCAAAATACCGAATATTTGGGGTTAAAGCTATACACCAAACCGTCGACGTCGACCGAAATATCCTATTCAAGTTCTCATTGCATAACACATTTTCGTACCAAGCATTATTAACATCTACCCAAGTTTCAGGGTAGGCCCCAATATTCGGCATTTAGTCGATTTTCGACACTTTAGTATTTTGGATTCTTACTGTTTATCACATTTCCATACAAAACATTATTAATATTGACCTAATTTTCAGGGTAGCCCCCACACAACGGCACCCCTGTATTTAGGGGATTTCCGACACGTTTTTTCAACCGAATTGGCTGTAATTGAGTATTTTCGGTAATCATTGAATAATACATTTCCGTAACGAAAAATTATGTATATTGACCCAAGTCTCCGGGTAAGACCCATATAACGATACACTCCATTATTCGGTATTTTGGAGTTTTGGGACACTTTTTTCAACCGATTTGGCTATAAATTAGTATTTTTGGTTCTCATTGCACGCACCAAAAATTATTAATATTTATAAAATTTTCAGGGTAGGCCTCATATAACGACACCCCAACATTCGATATTTTTTTGACACTTTTTTCAAAAAAATTGGTTGTAATTTTTTATTTTGGGTTATCATTGTGTAAGTCTAGTCCACATATAACGGTACCTCCACATATCTGTACAAAAACAAAAATCCCAATTGTCAATATTGATGCCCGTTTTGGTATAAAACATAGGCTCCCATTAGGTAATGATCTTTTTCTCGCGTCCTTTTCGGTATATCCAATATCATATCATAACATGAGTTTTCTCCTAGGAGCACCCAATACTTTTACATTTTTTAAATGTCATCCTAATGGTGGAGGGTATATAAAGTTGGAGGGAGAGCATACATGTTTATTAAAACAAGTTCCTATAAATATTCACTCAAAAACGCGGATCTCATTGGCTTATGTGCAATATGTGGCAAACCTGTGTTTTAGGTCATTATCTAGCTGGAATCTACAAATAAGATACATTACCCATGGATACATTTAGAGTTGGGCAATCTAGTTCAGTTAGCGGATCGATCTTTCTCGTTCCTTTTTTAAAAAGGAACTAGTTCCTTAATGTAGTTCCTTTGCTGCATGAAGTTCCTTTTTTCTTCCTTTACTCCATACAGTTCCTTTGCTCCATATAGTTCCGACTACTACATAATTCCTTTTAATCTCTTTCTTTCATAGTTCTTTTGTTTCCATATAGTTCCTTTGCTCCAAATATTTCCTTTGCTCTTTATAATTCCTTTGCTCTATATACATAGGTCCGTCGATCTTAATAGTTCCTTTGATCCATATAGTTCCTGTGCTCTTTATAGTTCCTTTGCTCTTTATAATTCCTTTGCTCCATATAGTTCCGACTCCTACATAGCTCCTTTGAATCTCCCTCTTTTATCGTTCTTTTTGTTTTCTTTTTCGCTCACATAGTTCCGTGTTGATTTTTTAATAAATTCAAAAATTGAAAATTTTGCAAAAAAGAAAAAATTAAATGAAGCTAAAGAATTCAACTGCAGGACGATAAGCACAAAATACTTTTTTAGAAATAATTAAAAATATTAAAAAAAATAATGACAAAAAACGAATGAAGAATATGGGAATAAAGGAAAAAGAACGAGAAAAAAAGGAACTATATTAATTACAGAGCTGGAATTAGTTCCGATCGTTCCTTTCTCGGAATAGTTCCAATGAGCTAGTTCGTTCTGGAACTACCCAACTCTAGATACATTACGTGGTTCAAAATAGTTCTGAATTGGAGTTATTTCTGGAGCAGATCAACCACCCCATACAATAATATAGACATCACCAAAGTTGACTGTAGGTGGACTTTGGGATTACTCTCCATCCCATTAACCGCCTTACAAGTGATATTCCATAGCTGCACCTCCAATTCAATTTGAATTCGTCCGAAAAAATCAGTGCTTCATTTTAATATGCTCTTTGCAAAATTTAAACGAGCTGAGGTTTATTTACGGGGCGAAAACAATCAAGACCAGCCTCATGAGCACGAGAGCTACTTTTTCAATATCTTACATCTGGTCCAATAATTCTTTGAATTTCTCAAGACGACCGACAATCGTAGGTAATTCTGTCGTTAAAGAGTTACAGAATAGTATTACTGTATCGACAAAGTTTTATAATCCATAGGATATAGGATAATTTATGCCAAATTTCGTGTCAATCGGGCAGAAATGGGAAATTTATGCACCATTTTCATGGAATCGGTCGAAATGATATGGAAGCTATATTTTAATTTTAACCGATTTTTGGCACGATTTACACGAAATCGAACGATCCGATATGAACAAATCTCAAAAACCGCTATTCTAATCTCAATTCCCTAATCTATGCAAAATTTCGTGCCAATCGGCACTCATGATTAAGGGAGAAGCACATAAGAGGACCTTCAGGCATGAAATGTTAAGTTGGTTTTGTTTAATGTAAAAGAATAATGCATAAATCATGTTTGACTCTGATATCCCTTTATAAATTGACATTTTATACAATGCCAACCTAACATGCCATGCTTATATCCTCCTATGTTTCCCCCTTTACTTTGAATCCGAGGTCTTTGCCGAAAGTAAGTAATTTGTCCCTATGCGATAAGATTTAACAAAATGTTGGCAACTCTGCTGACGAGTTTAAATTAATTGCTGACAATTCAAAATTATATTTTCCATTAAAAAAATAATACAAACATTTCTTATCAACTCGATAACATTCAAGACGTTTGCCCTTTTATTTTCTTCAGCGTTTTTCTTTTTTTGTTTCTTATTTAAGTGCGATTTGTTTATTTAGCATTAGAATCGGAGGCGAATGTTTTCAACTAAACGGGTTAAAATACTCGTCAACTTGCGATATCAAAATAAAACTATTTGAAGCATTTTTGAATGCAGTGACAAATATGAATGTATGTAAATTGTGTTTATTATTTTTTTGTGTGGAACTCACACTTCTGTAGATAAACAAATTGGAATAGTAGTGACATTCAGTTCAACTGATTACCTTTAATAATTTTTATCGTTGATGGCAAAATTAGCGTAATAGCACACGTTTTAGTGGGGAATGTACGAACGTTGTTCCGCAGCTGATAAATAAGTTGTTCACTATTTTTTTTTTTTTTGAAGATAATCTAATATGAACCAGTAAGGAAAGTAGTAAAGTCGGACGGGGCCAACTATATGATACCCTTCACCACCATAGGTATATTAAAGAGCGTTATTAACATGAAATTGGATGAAATAAAATATCTGATATTTATCTAAATGTGAATCGGACTAGATCTATCGTTTGGGACAAAAGTATGAAAATCGACTTCAAACAAATCGACTTCTAGAAAACGTAACTACGTTATTATATGCTCAATTTTGTACGTTGTGCAAAATTTGATGTCAATCTGACAAACATGAGGAGTTTGATGTACAATTTACTTAAAATCGGACGAAAATATGTATATGGAAGCTATATCTAAATCTGGGCCGATTTTCATGAAACTTGCCAGACATCATTCTAGGCTCAATTCAGTACTTTGGTGCACCATTTACCTTAAATCGGACGAAACTATATATGGGAGCTATATCTAAATCTGAACCGATTTTCTCGAAACTTGGCACACATCATTCTGGACCTAATTCAGTACTCTGTGCCAAATTTCATCCAAATCGAAAGTTATAGAGGGACTTTGGTGCCCCATTTACCTTAAATCGGACGAAACTATATATGGGAGCTATATCTAAATCTGAACCGATTTTCTCGAAACTTGGCACGCATCATTCTTGACCTAATTCAGTACGCTATGCCAAAACTTGTACAAATCAAAAGTTTTTCAGGGACTTTGGTGCACCATTTACCAAAAATCGGGCGAAACTATATATGGGAGCTATATCTAAATCTGAACCGATTTTCTCGAAACTTGGCACACATCATTCTGGACATAATTCAGTACGCTATGCCAAAATTCGTGCAAATCGAAAGATTTTCAGGGTCTTTGGTGCACCATTTTTTGTCTAATACGTTAACCCTTAACCGACTCTATGAAAGGGGTCTTTTCAGGCCCTTTTTTAAGAAATGATTGAAAACTCATTTAAAACGGGTCTATATCAGATCAGAATATTTAAAAATCTTAAAAAAACATATAAATACCCGTTTTAATTTTAAATAAGTTTTCAATTAAAACCCATTCAGAGAGCCGACAGACGGTTAACGTATTAGAAAAAATATTCTTCACATTTATATCAGCCATTATATTGCCAAGGGCACCATAAACCAAAAATGCAAGGATTTCGAGAAATCTTAATTCGAATATTAACAAGTGAAAAAGCGCCTCCACCATAGATATACTGGCAGGTTATTGAAATGAAAATATAGGGAACATACCAAAAATGGACCTATACCGACATTTCTGCAAACCGATTATGTAAACAATAATTTTTAATAAAAAATTTGGGGAATATCGGTCCATGCCCACACATGGGCTACGGCTAAGCCTAAATACGGGCTATAGTTCACATGTAGTCCATTATCGAGCCGTACGTTCTAGTTTTTTATCTAGATATCCTTCGCAGGTGAAATGATTACAACAGAGTGTTAGAACCAAATATAAAAAATGGGGTTATATGGGGACTACGCCTAAAAGGGGTTGACTATTAATAATTTTTGGTAAGGAGATTTGTTTCCATATACGGCTACAAAATACCAAATTTCAGTGATTTCGGTTGAAAAACGCGCTCAAGAACCTCAAAATGTCAAAGTTTTGGGGTACCTTTATATGGGGGCTACCAGAAAAAATTGACTTATATTTATAATTTTTAGTGAAGATATTTGGTACCCAATAAGAATCCAATATACCAAATTTCAGTTATTTCGGTTGAAAAACGCGCTCAAGAACCCCAAAATACCGAAATTTGGGGGTACCCTTATATGGGAGCTACCAGAAAAAATAGACTTATATTTATAATTTTTAGTGGGGGGATTTGGAACCTATTAAGAACTCAAAGTACTAAATTACAGTCAATTCGGTGGGAAAATACGACCAAAATCCCCAAAATACTGAAAATTAGACCAAGACAAACATTGTAACCAAAAAAACTACAGAAGCAAAACTTGCAAGAATCGAAACATGAAATATGAAACAAGGCACCATCTGTTGGTTTATAATTACTTTAAAATTCAATTTATTTATGACAACCATTATCTAATGTTTTTTCGAGTGGATGTGAACCTCCCTAATGTAGTTCATCCAATAACCAAATATTCTTGTTAGTAAATTTAAACATAAATGTTGACAACTAGATGGAGAGCCATACATAATAAAAATCTTAGCATAGACATAAACCAATCATATACCTATAACATACAAAGACATAAAAGTATAAAGATAGGACAATTGATACGTAAGCAATTTCCAACAGATGGCTTTTCCTCTGTTGTTACGATATCATAACAACAGAGAGAACAATATTAAACGTTTTTAATGCTATATCTTAAGCTTATAAAATGAAAATACATATTTTGAGTGCAGGCCTCTAATTTTATTTACATTTTATTCACATTTTATTCTGTTAACCTTGATTCCCCCTGGATATTTTTTCATAAACTATTTTGCCAAAATGCATTTTGTCGAGTCTTTACGGTTTCTATGTCTTTGTAACATACATACAGCGGTGGCACATTTTAGTGTCTAACTGTATCGACAGGTGATGCAAATTGAGTATCTCATTCCGATACACACAATTTAAAATCTATAATCTACAAATATTAAAAAAAATTAATCGAAATTTAAAATTTTAAACTAAAATGCAAACCGTAATCAAAACTTCAAAATACCGAAAATCGGAAGTAAAACGGCATTAGAACACTAGAACCTTTTACTGGGTTAACCTATTTCACGAGGATTTATTTGACATATATACTATGGAATCGACAATTTAAACCCACTGGGTTAACGAAATTCGGTACAATGTAAACGTACTATAACCCTTATACGACGTGTGGGGTTTCAGAAATCGTTAACTCACAGTTTGGTCACGTTTGCCTGCCTTTGAAATTGGACAGATATGAATATGCTATAGAGGACCCGATTCAGTTACTTTATAGAGACACACATAAGCTGGCATATAAATAATCTCTTCTTCTAGTTAAAATAGATCCGTTTTAGTTTGTCTGTAAATACTCGATTCAGAGTACTCCAATCTTCAGCTAACCACCATAAATAAATACTCCAATATTCAGCTTATAGAGAACAGTGACGCGCTAGTTGGTCTATATAAAACCCGTCTCAGGCGGTCTATACCTATTTCCTCTGTTCTGTAGAGACTGCTGACGTATAAACGTGCGGGACAAGCTTCAGGTACTCCATATAGACCCACATCAGCTAGTGTATGCAGAATCTCTACATCTAGCTTATATAGATCCGTTTTAGCTTGTCTGTAAATACCCGTTTCAGCGGTTCGATAGAGTCCGGTTCAGTTGGTCTATAAGGACCAACTTCAGCTGTTAAGGGATACATTCTGTTCTACTATAAAAAGTCTCCTCAGCTCGCCTATAAAGGCAACAATTTTAGCTAGCAAACTGATCGATATGGAGACCAGATAAAACCAGTGGCCCGCTCTAGTTGGTCTATATAGAACCAGTCTCAGGGGGTCTAGAACCGCTTCTGCTGATCTATAAACAACCGATTTATGTGTGCTATAGAGGTACGTATCCTATCTGGCTTATAGAGAGCCGCTTTAGTAGGTATATAGGGACCTACTTCTGCCATCCCATAAAGACTACCATATGTTCGACTACAAAGACTCTCTTCAGCTCGCCTACAAAAGGCTCCGTGCTGCAGCTCGCCAGAAAGGTTTCCTGCTTCAGGCTTTGTTTTGTTAGTATGTATCAGTATGGTCTTAAACTTTACCAATTTAAAGGAAACACGACACGCGGAATTCTAACCTCAATTTAGTATGCTATGCAAAATTTCGTATCAATATGACTAAGGATGTGTCTTTGGTGCATCATATATACGGGAGTTACATATTAACCATATTTATTTAATTTACAATCTACAATGTCTTGCATTATTGCATGAATATAAAATTTGCTGTTCAACGAGGTTATTAAGCAATATGTGTGCCTTAGATATTATTCAAAGAATAAACCTCTATCAATATCGGTCACTTGGAAGCTGCAAGGCGAATATAAGATTGTCGAGGATTTCATGGTTCTTTTGTTCACAATTGGCTACATGTAATTATGGTCTAAAATGAACTGATTAATTGCCAATGATTGCAGGGATTGTGTTTAAACATAATAAACATCAAATGAAACATGTGTCAAACTAAAGTGAACTCTGTGGGGCGACATAATCACATATGTCCGATTAATAGTCGACACACACCTACAAGGCACAGTGTGAATTTGACAATTTTATGCAACAGTTTGTGTATATGCAGGCCAGAGATGGCCTATCAGAAACAGTGACGTAAATGACATACATTTCCGACGTATAATACATACGTCAGAAACGTCGGAAACCTACCCAAATCCATTAGGTTTCTGACAAAATAGCTATTTCCATTAATCAATTTGGAAATTACGCATGCTTTATTCAAATTAATATAAAATTTCAAAATTTTCTTCTCAAAAAATTTAAATTTTTTTATCAGTTCTTGTATGGAATAGTCAGATATATGTAAAAATAATATATATTCTTGAAAATAACTGTGTATGCTGATAATATTGAAATAAATGACGTTTACTACATTTATTACATTTTATACAGGTATATGACGTTTTCGACGTTTACACCTTTTTGAAAGTCGAAAACCTAAAAATTCGTCACACGGACCATCCCTGATGCAGGCATATCCTGGTGTGTGTGTGTGAGTTTGTATTTTGTGGTGACAAAAGTGTTAAATGTGTTCGTGTGTATGTGCGAACATAATGAGCAACAACATGTTTACACAAATGCATTACCCGGTTATGTGTTTGTTATGCATTTGTATTAAGCCATGTCTACACGAAGCCGTCAATACATATATATTTTTGCACTTATACAGTCAAGACTTTAAATGTAGGATATTAAAACTAACATTTTTAAGCCTATTAATAGCGGATGAAAAATACACTTAGGATCATCAAAATACCTGTTAAGGGGCTGGTACTTTATTTGAGAGGTATAACCAAAGATTTGCACTCCTAAAACAAACTGGGGTATGAACTTCATACCGAATATTAAATGGGACACTTGTACGGAATGAAGTGCTTTATTCGCCAGAAATCCTATATGCCAAATTTTGGTAAATTAGATGAGAAAGTTCAGTTAAAAACGTAATAATACCGAAAGGGAGGCGGGAACTTTATTTGGTGGCTATATCAAAACTGGGGCTTATGTAGACAATTTTCCCCAAAAGTGTGTTTTGCTATCCGATATACCAGAATGTAAAACCTACAGCGACTGCAATGGGGAAATGCTTGATTATTTTCTGTATATAGCCATGTTGGCGGGAAAATACGTCTAAAGCCTTCATAATTCTCAAAATGGATGCGCAACGCTATATTGGAGCTACCAAAATGTATAGCGATATTGATAATTTTGATAGAACGATTTGACCCCCTTTATAACCTAACCTAACCTCAGCCTATGGTTTGCGGATCTCTTTAGAATTCCACACAGATTTTATTATTCGCTGTATATAAGATATTTGTTTTTATCAAAGAGGTTACAGATTTAATTTTGATCAAATTAAATTTACAAATTTATAAAATATTGACCCTTTGTGCGGGAGGTACCAGAAAGGGTGGACCAATGTGTCGCATCTTTAGACTTGATCTAGGCTTAGTAAAGTTAGTAGGTTGTGCAATGTTTGGTTCAAATCGGATATTCAATTCGACTGATATTGAATTTATAAATATTTAACATTTTTACCCTTTTTTGGGGAGGTACCAGAACGAGTGGATCAATGGGTCCCAACTTCGAACTTCATTTGAGCTTGGTAAAGATAATAAGATGTGCAAAGTTTGATTCATATCTGACAGCCCTTTTGCCTAATATTGAATTTATAAATATTGAAAGTCTTGAATATTTGTGGTGGAGGCACTAGAAGGAGTGGATCAATGGGTCCCATCTTAGGGTCTGATCTAGGTCTTTTTAAAGAAAATAGGTAGCGCAAAGTTTGGTTCAAATCGGATATTCTATTCGACTGATATTGAATTTAAAAATATTTAACATTTTTACCCATTGTTGGGGAGGTACCGGAAGGAGTGGACCAATAGGTCCCATCTTCGAACTTGATTAAGATAATGGTTCATATCTGGCAGCCCTTTCGCCTAATATGCAATTTCTAAATATTGAAAATGTTGTCCCTTTGTGGGGGAAGTACCAAAAAGAATGAACCAATGGGTCCCATCTTCGGACTTTATCTAGGCTTGGTTAAGATAATAGGTAGTACAAAGTTTGGTTCAAATCGGGTAGTCCCTTCGAATAATATTATAAAATTAGTTTTCAGCAAAATTTTGATCATGTTCTGTGGAGGGTACCAGAAGGGTACAACGATAATCTCCATTTTCGAACATAACCTATGTTTGGAAACAAAAAATTGGATAACTCCCTTCGAGAGTTATCGTGGCCACCAGTCGACAAGACTGACAGACCGATGGACATTTGTAAATCGAATCCAAATTGTCTGAAACGGATTTGTCTAAAAGAAACACTCATCGAGTATTTCGATGAGACACATTTTTGCCATAGCAAAGTGTATACACCCCTATTGGGCATACGATTCTGATTAAGAATATATTATTGGGTTTCAGGTAAACATTTCGTGGCGTTGAATCAATGTTCCACTGTATAACGATTTTGTGACACCTATGGATATAGGAGTAACAGCAGCAGCAACAACAACAACAATGGATGACCTAAACCACATAATTGTGGTTGAACAATTTGACAATATTAAGCACCCACTAATGGCCAGGATAGCCAGCCTCATTGTCTGGACCCCCAAACTATTCACCAAACATATACATACTCTCACACACTGACATACCTATGTAGGTATGTCGAACGTTAGTAAGCATGTGTTTGACTTGACGCTGTGTGTAATTGATTTTAACTTATACAAACTACACATTGACACCTAAAGCGTTTGACAACTATGCTTTTAACAATTGAAACGCTTTTGAAGCCACTGCACAAGGACATCACTTCCCTGGATGTGGACACAAGTGTTTGTGTGTGCGTGTGTCTGTATGCATGAGCTGCTGTTGTTGTTCCTACATGTGTTTGTTGTCCTTTCTCTCGTGTAACATGACTTCGGTGAGCATGTGTGTGTGTTATCCTTGTTTTCATTATGTTAAAATCAATGTCCTGCTGCTGTTTTACATGTTTTTCCGATAATGTAACAATGTTTTGCTTGTTGAATTTAAAAACCGCAAAATTATCACAGCTCTGCCAACGATTGACACGAACAAACGGATGGACATGGCGTTGTAGTAGATTGGAACTGGAAATGGAATGAACTGGACAACTTACTGATGATTGGGGACTGACTGGATAGCACTTGTTGGATAATTTGGAAAATGAGTCTGCTATAATCGTACATAACCTGGCTTTTGTTGTCTTGGGTTAAATTGTGGCATGTTTGCATATCTGTTTATCATGAAATTGCAGGTGTAGCCGAAATTGAAAGTGCAACGCATATTGTGGCTAGCCGGAACAGCTTGTTTGACAATTGAAATTTTATTGGAAAATCAAATAGTTTTTTTTTATTGAAATATACGAATTTGTGATGAAAATGCATGTGTCCTTTGTTAAAGTCTACATTGATATTGTCTTGTTACAAAAGACAAAAAAGGTTCTACGAGTTTCCCTTTAAACAAAATTTCTGATGGCAATACAAATCATTGAGGAGTATATTAAGAACCCAGAATAAAATACTCGTCATGGGCCAAGTTTTTAAGTTCTGGCATGGCGATTTTTAATATTTTTGTTGGCTGCTTTGAAGACTTCATTTAAATCGAACGAAGAGTATTTTTGTAAAGCATATCCTGCTTCTATCTTGAGGCATTTTTCGTCCTTATCTTAAATTAAATACTTGAAGACAAAAATTTTTTACATTGAAATATTAAAAAAAAAATGTTGCTCATAAAATTGCAGATAGGGTTCCTAAAGACATTAAATCGAAATCGTCATCGAGCTAAATTGTGGATCGGAGAAATGTGGCCTGTGGTTGAAATTGTATGCCGGAACAAGCATAATCAAAGTTAACCAATGTATTCTGAAAGGGTAGAAGAGGTTCACTATAAAAAACTTGGCAGTATATAACATCATGTTATGTCACCAAAATGTACATTTTTCTACCTTCAGCCTTATGTCTAATGAGGGTATATACTTTTTGTTAAGGTAAAAAGGTGCCTCATCGAAATATTACTTTTAGATCCCATGTTTCTTTGGACCAAATCCGTTTTACATAATTTGAAGTCGATTTACAAATGTCCGTCTGTCTGGCCGGCTGGTGCGCACGATAACTCTTCTCCCATAAAATGGTCAAAATTGTGCTAAAAGTGCTAAAATTGAGAGGAATTATGTTTACTAAGCCTAGATCAAGTACGAATATAATTTCAATACTTATACATCCAATATAAGGCGAATGCTATGTCCGATTTGAACCAAACATTGCACAACTATTAACATTTACCAAGTCTATAACAAGTCCGAAGGTGGGACCCGTTGGTCCACTCCTTCTGGTATATCCCCAACAAAGGATCAAAATTATAAAGATTTATTAATCCAATATCAAGCGAATGAAATCTCCGATTTGAACCATACTTTGCACAAACTATCATTTTTATCATGCCTAGATCAAGTACAAAGCTTGCATACTCCTCTTGTACCTCCCCACAAAGGGTCTCTATTATACATATATTTTATTTGAAGTGAATTTGATCTAAATTTATACGAAACCTCTTCGATAAGAACATATACATATCATATATGAAACGAATAATGAAACCTGTGTGTAACTCCGAATACCTCCGCAAACCATAGGCTGAGGGTATAAATCTGTCGGCAACACCGAATGACACTTTTTTACTTGTTTTAATAAATTTTAGGTATGCATGTTTTATTCTGTATACCACAAAACAATGGTGACAAAATTGAATAAAGCTAATTTAAAATTAAAAAAGTATTTTTTTTACAACAATAGAATGCGCTCATATTATTGTAAAGCATATGTGCCTGTGTGTGCGTGTGAATTGTAAGTTAAATAATGTGAGGCGAACAGCTAACTTATGAGTTCATCCACTAAAGTCGACAAAATTAATGCAAATACTTTTAGCAAGGGTTGGAGATGTTAATTTTTTGGTACGTTTTTTTAAATGATTCCTCTCATAGCAATTGTAAAGAATGGTATCAACATTCTATTGTCTTGTGAATAAGTCTGCACTGTATGTTCAGTAAATATATGGGTCATTGCATGAACAAATTAGCTTCAGTTGATCGAGGATATGTGTTTTGTAAAAACCGATTTTTTTTCTCCAAATGTAAACCGAAAGTTATTATTGTTATATGTATTTTTTGATGTTTATATTGTATTTTTTATATGCAATGCCCATATATGTAAGTGTAAGAATAGCACAGTGAAATGTAAGGAGAAATTTAGCCGCAAATCTCATAACGAAAATTTAGCCGGAAACCTCATAACGTATATGTATCCATGATCAGAATAAACTTTTTGTATATAAAACCCTGTTCGTCTGACTTTAAAATCAGATAAAGCTCACAGACATTGTTACTCCTTCTACGATTTTTATACCCTTCACCACACTGTGGTACAGAGTATTATGTCTTTGTGCATATGATTGTAACAGGCAAAAATAATCGAGATAGACCCATGGTTCCTTTTGAGAATATGCATAGAATCACTTTCTGAGTCGATTTATGCATGTCCGTCCGTCTGTCTGTCCGTCCGTCCATGTATTTTTGTTAACAAAGTACAGGTCGCATTTGTGATCCGATTTGAATGAAATTTGGCACAGTTCACTTATTTTGCCCAAGGACGAACGCTATTGAAATTGGGAAAAATAGGTTCAGATTTAGATATAGCTCCCATATATATTTTCGTCCGATTTTAGGTAAATAGTGTACCAAAGTCCTTATATATCCTTCGATTTGCACGAAATTTGGCATATCATTTTGAATTAAGCCTAGAACAATGTGAGTTAAATTTCGTGAAAATGGGTGCAGATTTAGATATAGCTCCCATATATATTTTCGTCCGATTTTAGGTAAATAGTGCACCAGAGTCCTTATATATCCTTCGATTTGCACGAAATTTGGCATTAAGTGAAGCATTTCGTGAAAATCGGTTCAGATTTAGATATAGCTCCCGTATAGATTTTCTTCCGATTTTATGTAAATGGGGCACCAAAGTCCCTATATATCCTTCCATTTGTACGAAATTTGGATTTGTAAGTAAATGAAGAACTCAAAATGTGGCCGAATGCAAAAACATACTGAAATAACATATGACAAGTTTCGATAAAATCGGTTTAGATTTCGATATTTTGCTTTAAATTTAATTACATAATTTTGTCCCTTTGTAAGAAGCAATCTATATCTGACCAAAATTTGGTATAGGTTGCAAAATGATATGTGTAATTTCGTGTTAATTGTCCTTCAAAAATGCGACGTCTGTTAGGATTCCATCTGTTGGATATACCCAAAGTGGTGAAGGGTATCATATAGTCGGCCCCGTCCGACTTTACTACTTTCCTTACTAGTTGGTACTGAAAATGGAATATATCGGTCCAGGTGAAGGTATAGCTCTTATATAATGGTAACAAAATATTTTGCATTTTGGTATTTTTGGCAAGTTCTTCAAGCTCAAATTGCCAGTAATATTATATTTTGAATTTTTCATTGCGAAGAACATTTGTCCACTAAAAATTATTAAAATCAGTCCACTTTTAGGTATAGCCTCCGTATAACAGTACCACCAATTTACGGTATTTGGAGGATTTTCGGCATGGTTTTCTAGCGAGCTGGCTCTAATTTGATATTTTTGCTAATACATAATTCTCACATAAAGGTACAACCCCATTGTAGGTATTCTGATGGTCCATGGCACATTTACCAATTAGCAGTCGAAGTGGTCATAATTTGGCATTTCGGAAAGTTGGTGTGTAATCACATTCTCGAAGGAAATTTTCCAACATAAGTCCATGTTGATACATATCCCCCAAAGGTTACACATCATTTTCAGTATGCTCATGACCCTAGCCCAATATTCTGACCTGTAGTGTGGTATAGCCCTCATATAAAAGTCTCGATCGACTTTAGGTATTTAGAATGTCAACACTTACACTTACATACATGTTTATATTTCATTCGTTATTTCCGTAGTATATACAGTGGCTCCATTGAATAATCGGACAAGTGGTTGTCACATATAATAATGCTATACATTTCAAAAAAATTGTCTAAATGTGTAGTTTTTTCGCTTTTATTTACACATTACTTACTTATATTTCTGAACAATACAAAAAACAACAACTTTTCTTGTGATAACAGTAAATTTCGTCAGAAAAACAAAATTAACTCAATTTATTGTGTTCAACGCAAAATCGGACAAAGCAAAGTATCAATGTTAAAAAATGAAAAAATCGAGAAATTAATATTTAGTTGCATATCCTTTGTTGTCCAAAACGGTCTGTAAACGCTTCGGTATTGATTTGACCAAATTCTGGCGTACCTCCGGCTCTATGGAGTTCCACGAATCCAGTAAAGCCACCTTAAGCTGTACTAAGGAGTTAAATTTTTTTCCATACACTCTCCTAGCTAATTGTTCCCAAGGATGCTCAATTACGTTAAGGTCTGGGCTCTGTGCTGGTGTTTGTATAAGTTTTGGGCAGTTATGGATCAACCAAAGCTTTGCAACACCTGATGTGTGCTTGGGATCGTTGTCTTGATAAAAGGCAAAGTTGTTCGCGATACCCAATTTGTCTGCACTTTGCTTTACATTTTGCTTTAAAGTGTTGAGGTAGACAAAATTGTCCATTTTACCATCAATAAAATGCAAATTGCCTACTCCCGCACTCGACATGCAGCCCCAAACCATAACTTAACAGTGGCTTTTGTATTCTTATGATTAAATTCAGCATTTGGCTTACGCCACACATACATCTTTCCATCTGACCCGTGCAAGTTAAATTTGCTTTCGTCAGTAAACAGAACCTTAATATAATGAAAACTATCAATAGAAATGTATTTTAAGATGATCTTTCATCAAATTACCTGCTTCCAAAAATCTTCTGGTTTTAGTAAATACTCCTTTTGTCCGATTATGCGATGGAGCCACTGTATGTATGTTGTATATGATCATAAGTCACGTTCGATGAAAATGAGTGAAGAATTCTCCTCACGATGTATAAATATTTTCAACCAAATATGCATCCTTATGTATGATTACAATAAGCGATTTCTATATGATAATAAGTTAAAATTTCGTTGATGCATTTGTTCCACTGTATTATTGAAATATATGATAACTTAATTAACGTATGTTTTATTGTGTGTTTTTTATTTTTGGTGTGCATGCATATTATGTTCACTTCCTTTTCCTTCACACCAATCCTAAATTCAAACAGTGCTTGGTGTGATACCCTTTTTTGGTAGATTTTGTTTTTACACAAATGCTCCAAAAGGACAACAGACACAAAAAAGTTCTCACAATAGATGCCGAGGCAGTTTATTTTAATAAGTTCCTGTTATGAATAATAAGCTGATTATGAAATAAATAATATTCTCCAAAAAATGTTAATGACATCCAACGCGACGCCAAACAAACAACAACAACACACTCTTTGTGCATTGTTTTCTGTGATTTTAATTAGTTATAGAAAGTTCAACGAGCGCCAGAGTAGGCAGATTCACATATGACAGGATATTTTAATATTATATATCGTAATAATAAAGAATTTAATACTTGTGAAAAAAATGCGCATTATTCAATTGAAATGACTGTACCTTGTCATATTGGGATTTTGCTGGGTAAAAAAAACTTGTTTACATACATTTCCGGTTTTGGGGTAGACCTTAGAAAACTACATCGATCTAAACATATTTTCTGAAAAATTTATTATAGAAATTGTTTGTTATTTAACCCAGCATTTAACGTTAAAGTTCAGTAGTATTTTGATGAGCTCTTCGATTCGAAAAAATGGATCAACGAATTAGTATTAAATTTTGTAAAAAATTAAATGAAATACACTGGTGCAAGTTTAATAAATGCCGCATTACTTTTTAAAAAATAAAGATATCGTGTTTCAAACGGGTACATCGAGTACTATATTCACTTAAAAAAATAATAATTTATGGATAAGGAAAGTGCTTTAATTTGTGCTTGGACAAATCTGTAGCAACTCTACAGTGCAAACTCTAAAATTTTAGTTATTTTTACCCTTATAGTTATTATGTTTTGGTTTCTATTTCGATTCTTTTAGATAATTTTAAATGGATTTTAAAATTTATTAGAAAAATTATTTTGGAGATTAGTACAATTTGGCGAGAGGAATGCTTGTCCAATGATTGGAAACTTAGCATCCTGTGCACAAAACGATATGTGCCAACTATAGAGGAATAAGTCTCCTTCCCATCGCATATAAAGTGCTATTCAGCGTGCTGTGTGAACGATTGTAGCCAATGGTCAATAACATTATTGGACCATACCAATGCGGCTTCAGGCCTGACAAATCCGCCATTGACCAGATTTTCACTCTGCGCCAGATCCTGGAAAAAACCAACGAAAAAAACCATCGATACATTACACCAATTCCTAAAGCCGCATTCGACAGCCCTATCCGTGCAGAGGGGCCATGCCTGAGTTCGGCATTGCTGTAAAATTAAGTGGCATAAGGTCAGCTGTTAAAGTCGGAAAGGATCTCTCGGAGCCCTTCAATACCGACCTGTTTAACATTCTGTGACCTGTTTAACATCCTGCTAGAAATGGTTACACGAAATGCAAATACTATTCCCCTACGCCGACGATATCGATACAATGGGCCGAACTTTGCGAACGATAAAGGCCACCTTTGAACGAAATAAGAAGGAGTCTACCAAAGTGGGACTGCCAGTAAATGGCGGAAAGATCAAGCTGATGGTATTAACGCGCAAGATATCCAGAAGACTATGACCAATTGTGGAACTTGAAAACTACAGCTTCGAGGTAGTGAACGATTTTATATACCTCGGTACCGCCACAAACAAAACTAATAACATCAACTTTGAAAACCGAAGGGAAATAGTGTTGGCCAACAGATGCTACTAAGATCTGAGTAAGCAACTCAAAAGCAAAACCACCTCTCACCAGACCAAACTCTCACTCAACACAAGACACTGATATTACCCGTGCTGCTGTATGGATCTGAAGCATAGGTATTTGCGCGAGCATATGAGGCTGCTCTTGAAATTTCTATGGGCTGATCTGCGTCGACGGTGAATATCGCCGTCGAATGAACCATGAACTGTACCATCTATTTAAGGACATCGACATAGTCAGACGTATCGAGCTGAAGCGACTACGTTGGCTAGGTCATGTTGTGGGAAAGGATGAAGATGCCCTAGCTCAAAAGGCATATAATAGCGAGCCAAGTGATGGTTCACGCAGAAGGGGAAGACGACGAATCTGATGGAAAGATCAAGTAGAAGACAACATCTCGGAAAATGGTTTTTCAAATTGGATGAGATGCGCACAAGACCGACGCGCATGGAATTTTTTATACCCTACACAACTATGTTGTCAGGGTATTATAGCTTTGTGCAGCCCCGAATGTTTGTAACGCCGCGAAATATTGGTCCTAGACCCACCTTTAAGTATACCGATCGTACAGTTATGGACCAATCTTCACGAAATTTTGCATGTAGGATGGGTTCTGGCCAATGAAGACCCCTATTGTTTTTGGGAAAGATCGGTTACTATTTAGGGGATGAAATGGACCAAATACTTAATTTTTGTCAGTTTTTCTGGTCGCTCCAGAGGCCGCAATAATGGCCCGAACTTCGTGAAATTTTGCATGGAGAATGGGATCGGGCCAAAGAATAAGGATGCCTGCTTTGATAAAGATCGGTCAATTTTTAGCGGGTCAAATGGACCCTGACTTTTGTGTGAAAAATTACAAAATTTGTATTCTGTAGCATATATATTTACCACTAAAGGACATAGACCCGAGAAGTTGATATTATATCCAAGAGGAGTGGTTGACCTTTAAATTAAGACCAATTATATTGTTGTATGCGCTGATCGCTTTGAAATGTTCCATGAGGTTCCACCTATTATAGGCGTTGTCCTTGACCACGCCTATAATTTTCGGTGATCATCAGATAATAATTTTGGAATGAAGTGGACCAAAAACTTAATTTGTTTGTGTTATTTTCGAGTCGATCTATAGACCTCAAATGAAAGCCGAACATCACAACACAACCCACGGTGAAGGGAATCTGGACAATAGATGTACTGAATACTCGTAATATTCGGAAAATATGTCAGTTTGAGGAAGAGGTGCTGTTTACCTCTAATCGGGCAAGAGGGTGCAAATATCACGAAATATTGCCCAGGCTCAGAATAAACATCCGCAGAAAATTTGAGTTCAGTGGTAGTTGTGTAGGGTATCGTATGGTCGGCCCCGTCCGACTATACTGCTTCGCTCACTGGTTTTAAGATCGGCTTATGGAACAACCGTTCTGTCATAAGCGAGTTAAGTAAAGTAGTAAATCCGCGATTTCTCGAATTTTAAGAATTCGAAGATTTTGTACAATCTGTTGATATTGCTGCATTCAACAAAATCTAAGGTGCCACTATCTGTGGTTTCAAATAAAACAATGAGATTTCTTTTATAATTTTGAGGTTTTATGCAACTAAATCGGTAGTGAACGTTCATCACGAAGAAAAGCTGCATAACAACATCAGTTCGTAATAGGGACAGAGCGTGGGCGAGCTATGATAGCAGGTTTACAGAAAGTTCTTTTATTTCTGAAAGGAATCGGAAAGCCATATTGCCTTTGCCATTTAAATTGTAATCCGACTCAGTAGAGAAATATCATGTTCCCGGATGAATTAAAGTTCAATATAAAAGGTTCTGACACAAAAAACTTACGGTGAGAAAGACAGTCTCGACCAACAGTATTGCAATGGTAATGAAAAGCATGGAGGCGATCAATAATGATATTGGGCTGTTTTTTTGTTTGTTCTTTTTATGGAGTTCGATTTATTTTACGAGATTTATGAAGCAATGAATGATATTGTTTATATAAATGTGTTTAAAGCGCTATGGTACCGCTTGTTTCAGTATTTCAGCTTAACAATAACAATAATCTCAAACATACACAAAAACATGTCAACAATTGAGTGCGGGAGTCAAAAATCATGGTTTTATAAAGGCCAGCACAATCATTAAATTTTCACCCTTTAGAAAATTATTTGTAATATCATAGATAGCTAAATAAACCCTTCACCACTTTGAGTATATTGTACATATGTATACTAACAATTTTATCTCGATGTTCCCTCGAAGGAACATATACATGCCTGCAACCTATGCTAAATTTAATTTCATTCGGGCAGATTTAGAGCACACATCATTCCAGACTCAATTCAGTACGTTTTCCAAATGTCGTGCAAATTGAAAGATATATAGGCTTAGGTACACCATTTACATTAAATCGGACGAAAATATATATGAGAGTTACACCTAAATCTGAACCGATTTTCACCAATTTCAATAGGGTTTGTGCTTGTGCCAAACAAATGAGATGTACTCAATTTCATCCAAATCGGATTATAAATTTACTTTGTTTGACCAACAGACGGACGGAAGACATGCATAAATCGACTCAAAAGTGATTCGATGAATATGCTTAAAAGAAACTATGGATCTATCTCGTTTCCATTTGCCTGTTACAAACATATGCACAAAGGATATAAAAAGAGTTTCACCACAAACCCGTAACTTGTGAAAACCAGTCTCACAGATAATATTTGCAAATAATATTTATTGGCTATCTTAAGCACATATAATTCTTCATATGAATTCAAATAGTTTAGCATTCGTTATACTGCATGCAAATTCAATATAGATTGGAGGACGTAATGAATAATCAATTGGGTGGTCATTAAAGTGTCGATTTTCATTGTTTACGTAAAATGAGAGCTATCAAATGAATAGCATTTGGAATTAATGGCGTGCCATTATGAGGAAGGCATTCAAAATAACTTACATATTTCTGGATTTTTATAATGGACATCCTAATTTGCTGCCAGGAGAAATCGAAATACCAAACTACTCTTAGGTTGGAAATTGAGTTAGTTACCGTGTATAATGGCGTGCCATTATGAGGAAGGTATTCAAAATAACTTACATATTTCTGGATTTTTATAATGGACATCCTAATTTGCTGCCAGGAGAAATCGAAATACCAAACTACTCTTAGGTTGGAAATTGAGTTAGTTACCGAAAATGTCGCGTGGAATTTGAGCTACGTTCGAAATATGGTCTTATATTAAAATTTTGCTGTGGTGATGTTATTTACTCATCAATGTGCAGGAATACCACTTCGTAATCCTAAAACCAGTGAGCGGAGCAGTATATTCGGACGGGGCCGACCATACGATACCCTACACAACTACCACGGAACTCAAATTTTCTGCGGATGTTTATTCCGAGCCTGGGCAATACTTGGTGATATTGGCATCCTCTTGCCCGATTAGAGGTAAACAGCACCTCTTCCTCACACTGACATATTTTCCGAATATTACGAGTATTCAGTACAGCTATTGTCCAGATTACCTTCAACGTGGGTTGTGTTGTGATGTTCGGCTTTCATTTGTGGTCTATATATCGACTCGAAAATAACACAAACAATTAAGTTTTCGGTCCACATCAGTCCAAAATTATTATCTGATCATCACCACAAATTATAGGCGTTGTCCTTGACCATAACTGGAACCTTATGGAACATTTCAAAGCGATCAGCGCTATAGTTCCGCGCTCTGGAGTGATAATGGGTTCCTAAATAATATACGAATACGGAGATACCTGTAAATATTTAGGTGTAACTCCCACATCCGAGCACATACATCAATATAATTGGTATTAATTTAAAGGTCAACCACTACTCTTGGATATAATATCAACTTCTCGGATCTATGTCATTCAGGGGTAAATATATACGCTATAGAATACAAATTTTGTCATTTTTCACACAAAAGTCAGGGTCCATTTGACCCGCTAAATATTGACCGATCTTTATGAAAGCAGGCATGCTTATTCTTTGGCCCGATCCCCTTCTCCATGCAAAATTTCACGATGTTCGGGCCATTATTGCGGCCTCTGGAGCGACCAGAAAAACCGACAAAAATTTAGTATTTGGTCCATTTCATCCCCTAAATATTAACCGATCTTTCCCAAAAACAATAGGGGTCTTCATTGGCCAGAACCCATCCTACATGCAAAATTTCGTGAAGATTGGTCCATAACTGTGGCCTGTATCGTGTTTACAAATTATAATGGACAGACGGACGGACGGACACACATGTCTAGATCGACTCAGCTAGTCGAGATATGACGATCGGTATACTTAAAGGTGGGTCTAGGACCAATATTTCGCGGTGTTACAAACTTTTGGGGCTGCACAAAGCTATAATACCCTGACAACATAGTTGTGTAGGGTATAAATACCGATACCGTTTCAATAATATTGTTGTTGGGAATATTCTCTCTATTTTTCGTTGTGAATAAAGGATATCATTTGTATTTTGTTGCAATTAACGCTACATAATACAAAGTTCTAATGTTATGTTTTAATGTTGCAAAAGTACTAGCCCATTTCTACAATTACCAATTGTAGAGCATTTAACCTAGTTGTGGGACCACCCACAATAGCAGCGCACCACAAAAAGTAACCACCCAAGTTGTTGGTGTTGTTGTTAGTCGACAATTCAACAAATCATATTTACAAAACATGCCGATGCAATAACAACAATAGCAGCAACAAAAAACAACATCACTTTTATATCCGATATCATTTGCAATGGGATGCAGAAAATACCAAACAGAAAGAAATCGTTGGTAGGAATGCACATGAAAATAAGTACAAAAACGCACACACACAAACAAATTAATAAAATCATATCGAATCTCATTGTTTTAAGCGATGTGTAAGGAATATTTGTGTATAGTTATATACATTCACAAATATTGCAACAACAAGTAAACTATTGACGCATGCGTTTAATGCACGAAATCTGAAACACTATCGGAAATTCAAATAGATATGTTTGTACGTACATATGTATGTGAGAGAAAAAAATTGTGCATTGTGCTATCGCTGAACAGGGAGGAATTGCAGGTCTTTTGCATAGGCCCTGGAAAATTGCTATCCAAATCCATATTTTGTGGTTTCAAAAGTATGGGACTGGAATCTGACATCTGTCAAACTCAGTTGTTAAGAATACGAATTGAATGAAATTTGACACAGTCCACATATTTGGCCCAAGGTCGAACCCTATTGATATTGCTCAAAGGTCCTTCTGTCCATGTTAAATTTTAAACAACGTACAATTCGCATTTATAATCCGATTTGGATGAAATTTGGCACAGCTCATTTATTTGGTCCAATAACGAACCCTATTGAAATTGAGATATAGCTCCCATATATACTTTCGTCCGATTTAATGTAAATGATGAACCAAGTCCCCATATATCATTCGATTTCCACGAAATTTTGCACAGCGTACTGAATTAAATCTATAATGATGTGTGTTAAGATTCGGTTCAGATTTAGACATAGCTCCCATATATATTTACGCCCGATTTAATGAAAATGGTGTATCAAAGTCCATACATATCTTCCGATTTGCACGAAATTCGGCATAGCCTACTGAATTAAGTCTAGAATTATCTGTGCTAATTTTCGTGAAAATCGGTTCAGATTTAGATATAGCTCCCATAAACATTTTCTCCCCGTTTTATGTAAATTGTGCACTAGACCCAAAGAGTAATATGTCCGATTATCACAAAATGTTGTACAATGTACTGTACTATATACATTGATCTCTTGCAAGTGTCACATATATATTTTCGTCCGTGTACAATTTAACTAAATCGTGTCCGATTGACACAACATTTTTCACAACGTATCAAATTGAAAGTAGAATGACGTTATTGTTTTTTGAAAGGGTGCAGATGAAGACATAGCTTCCATATATATTACTAACGGGTGTCTGATTGGGATTAAATTTTGAATAGTGCGGCATACCGAATCGATTTGTAGTCCAGTACGACTTTACAACTTTCGTTACTGGGTTTCTGATGTCTCAATCGGAGTGGAAAAAATGCTTTGACAGTAGGTCGACACTATAGCCCCTCGGTTGGATATAACCCCCATTCAGCAATATGACTTTAATACAAAAATTGATTATATTTTCATTGCCTCCATTAGAGGGCCCATATTTATAAGCACCTTCCCATTCTCCTGCAACGCTGGCCTGTGATAATTATAAAAATATCCAAAATACGCGGTTATATGAAAAGAATAAATGAATGGCAAGTGCAATGACGAAACACGTCATAAAATATGCCAGAACAACACGAAACTGAAAAAAAAAAAAAAAAACAAGAAAAATGTTCACTGATTGAATGCAATCGTAGTAGTTGCAACGTTGAATTTGTCGGTGGTCAAATATGAATGCATTCACAGTCATACCAAATTTCATTAGCATGGGTGGTCCTATAGCATAACTTTATTCCGCACCCTTCAACATCGCCAACGTTTACGGAATATTTACATTCAGAAAATGCAAGGCTCCATACTTTTGGACACAAATTCTTGTAGCCGATGCCTATTTAGTGATATCTTTGTGGTTAACGTTAAGTAGGCAAATAAATTTCAGAGGTTTGTTTCTTTTGATTTTTTTTCTTTCAATGCGAAGAGCGAAGTACAGGGTGTTGTTTTTGTTGTTGGAGAAGAATATGAATAAATACATGAATGGGAAACGGCTACAGCAATGAGTATTAAATGTTCAAATAATAATTTTGTTTTTCTTCTCTTTAGCAAGTGAAGTTTATTTGGCGCTACAAGTGGTAGGGTTGTTATATTATTTGTTTTGAAACAAATCAAAGTCGCAGTGGAACCGTAAATTTTTGGGAAAAATCCAAAAGCCGACTATATTTATTGATATTTTCTTTAAAAAGGTTAACATTTTTTTAGCACAAACGTACTCAGTATTTCGCTGTATATTATCACCATAACAATGCAACAATGAACATAAATCTTTGTATGGCGAAGAAACACCATTCAATGTGAAAAATGCATTCCATTTTGGATGTAGCTTGTTCCAAGAACATGGCCGTGAAGGTTGTTTAAAACGCCTTTGGTGCCCAAACCATGTATAAACTGATAATGCAATTAGTCCAAGCTTTGAAAAAAAAATAATGTTCCAAATTAGTAAAACTGTGATAGAAACTTCAACAAACTAAACGGTTCATTTGTAAAGGGCAATATTAAAACAATTACCTATATTAAAAAGGTTCTGGAAAGAATTTTTTTATTGGCCAAAATTGCGATACGCCAAATTATAGCCCCTTCGAAGAGAAAATTTGGTAGGACCTATATTAAAACTTGGAAATACATGAATCCCTTTCCATGAAAATATTTTTTACCTTCTGAGTATCGTCCGGGAAAAATCGATAATTTTCGGAAAAAAATGTTTTATCTTGTAATAACCCAGAATGTCAAATTACAGCTACTACAATGAGAAAATGCAGATAAACCTTCAAAATACTCACAACGGTATACTACCTTTATATGGGAGCTATGTCAAAACATATACCTATATTGACCGTTATACCCAAAAAACTGTGCCTCATCGACTCAAAAATTTGGAGTCGATTTACAAATTTCCGTTCGTCCGTCTATCCGTCTCGTGCGCATGATAACTTTCGAAGGGAGTAACCGATTTCATCCAAAAATTTGACATCGTAATCAATGTTTCCAAAACTTTATTGAGAAAAAATGATAGATTTTGTTTGAAATAGTGCTAGAAAGTGCTAAAATGTTTAAGTGCTAATGTTTAATGCTAGAAAGTGCTAAAATGTTTAAAAAAGTGCCAGGAAAAACTGCTAAAAAATAATGAAATCTGTACTTCTTACAAATTCATTATATCCTCCAACACAAGGAGGTTTGTACATTAAGACCAGAATTCTTATTCAGAATACAATTTTATGTTAGATTTAGCTGTTATTTGATATTTTCGATTCTCCATATGTAGAAAAATGTATACTAAAAATTATCCAATTTTATATTTTTGATTATAATTGGGTGTCAAATCTTCCCACTAAAAAGTACCGGTCCATGTTTTGATATAACCTCCATATAACGGTAGAAGCCTATTTTTGAGGCTTACAACCACATTTTCTCACCAAAATAACTGTAATTTCACATTTTCATACACTTATGCAGAAAATGATAAATAACATATAGGTTTGCATAGAGCCCCCATTCTTTAAGTTTTGGACGCATTCTCTGATTTAAAAAATTAAAAAATATGTTTGCCAAAAACATTTCTTTTGGCAAAAAGCCCCATATAAAGTGGAACGTGACTTATTTTCGGAATTTTGAAGTGGCTATAAATTGGGTTTCCTGTTACCCGGTGGATAAATAACTTCTTTCCAGAATGTTTCCAACATAGTTTCCTGATTTTTACATCGCTGCCATACAATAGCCCCTCTTAATTTCCTAGCCCAGGTTTACAACCTGAGTGACTGTGCCATATGTCATATTCACCATATGAAGAAAACGACCATTAGCTTCGAATTTTTGAATACACACCACACAATAAAATTTGGTCCTACCGAGCTTTATAAGTTGTTTACAGATGCTATGACATATCTTTACCACTGGCAATAATACTTTTCGCATAAAACATAGGGAAAATGCTATTCGTCACAGTGAAATCGAACTAAAATAAAAATGCTAAAAAAAGTGCTAGGTGCCAGGTCACTTTTTTTGGTGCTAAACGAGATTAAAAAGTGCTAAATCTAGCACTAAAAGTGCTAAATTGGCAACACTGATCGTAATATTAACCTATTAGTCCACTCTTTCTGGTACCTCCCACACAAATGGTCTAAATTTTCAATATTTATAAATTTTATATCAAGCGAAATCTTTACCAAGCCTAGATCATGAATAAAAATGGGACCCATTGGTCTACTCCTTCTGGTAGCTCCCCCAAAAAGGGTCAAAATTACATAAACTTGTAAATTTTATTTGAAGCGAATTGAATAAGCGATTGATCAGAATTAAATCCGAATCCTCTTTGATATAAACATATACCATATATAAAATTAATAATAAGACCCATTGTAACTACGAAGACCTCCGCAAACCATTGGCTAAGGGAATATATCTGTCGACAACACCGACCGACACTTTTTTACTTAATTTCTGTACATATGTATGTCAGCCTTCAAGAAAATCTTATACTTAATAACAGTTAAATCGGAGGAACCTAAAAAATCAAATTAGAGCCAACTCGGTTGGAATCCGTGCCGACGCTTCTGAAAATATCGAATAAAGGGGTTACTATTATATGGGGATGTCAATATTTTCTACCTAGTGAGAACTCAAAATACCAAATTACAGCCGATTAGGTTTAAAAAAGTGTTAAAAGTTAAAGACGGCTACTTAAATAGTGCACCTGTACATCTTATTTCCAATATCAAACATGTTACATCAAATATGGCGACCTCTTGCGTTATTTCAACAGGCAGATCATATGCTTTATGGAGTTTCAATTTTATATTTGGAGGTTTGCAAACAGAATGACAATTTGAATATACCATCCACTTTATGGTACAGGGTATTAAAAAGCCCAGTATTACAGATTGTGCGCCACACTTGCCAGATTTGTTAAGGAATTGAAATATGAACATAATTATGTAAGAAAAGTTTGCAAAATATGTTTTCTTCTTCAATATACCATAAAGTGCTAACTCTTTCCTTATGTAGGTAATTTTTCTTTTGGACACGATCAAATGGTAGAGGTACTAAGATCACTTTTGAATTACAACAAAACGTATATTAGTGATGAGGTATTATATGCGCCTAGTCATGGTTTCAGTCTGGTGTGGCACCCGTGCTGCAGATGGATGGAACACCTATTATAATCTTAAGTTAACTAAGGTGTTTTAGCATGAAATGATATGATAATCATAATTCCAGCCGCGACTTGTAAATTTGTTTAAGGCTCACTTACGTCTGTAATGAATTGTGAAGTTTAAGAGTGAGTGTGTGTGTGTAATGCCCATTTGGTAAGTAGCTGGTAAAAAATAATCATTTACTTAGTGAACAATGAAAGTTTCCTTTTCAGCTATGAATGGTGAACTGTTGGGTAGGAGCAAATGATGAGGGGTGGAGGTAACATCAGCAGTGAACATAGGTAACTGTGGCTTTAAGAGGAAATATATGTTTACTTGTCCTAGGATGTTTCGAATTGCAAATGGTGTATATCGGTTCACGATTTGGTATAGTCCCCTTATAAAGGTAATTTCGATTATAGGAATCTAACGTACATCTGTGCAGAAAATTGTTATTATAGATTCGTAATTTAACATAGCCTCCATATAAAACTATATAGCCTCGATTTAACTATCACACAGCGCATACAAAATATAAAAACTAGCAACAAGAATTGTGATTTAAGGGGACCCCAGTTTCAGTTTCACAAAAACTAATTTTGTTTTTATACCCTTCACAACCCTGTGGCACAGGGTGTTATGTCTTTGTGCATATGTTTGTAACAAGCAAAAGGAAACGAGATAGACACATGGTTTCTTTTTAGAATATGCATGGAATCACTTTTTAAGTCGATTTATGCATGTCCGCCCGTCCGTCTGTATGTCTGTCCATGTTAAATTGTAAACAAAGTACAGGTCGCATTTATGATCTGAATTGGATGAAATTTGGCATAGGTCACTTATTTGGCCCAAGGACGAACCATATTTAAATTGGGAAAAATCGGTCCAGATTTAGATATAGGTCCCATATATATTTTCGTGCAAATCGAACGATTTGGTGCAAATTTGGCATAGCGTAATGAATTATGTATAGAATGATGTGTGTTAATTTTTCTGGAAATCGTTCCAGATTTCGATATAGCTCCCATATATATTTTTGTCCGATTTAAGGTAAATGGTGTACCAATGTCCATACATATCTTTCGATTTGCACGAAATTTGGCATAGCGTAATAAATTTTGTCTAGAACGATGTGTGTAAAATTTCTTGAAAATCGGTTCAGTGTGCAAAGTTTCGTAACAATCGGTTCAGATTTAGTTATAGGCCCCATATATATTTTCATCCGATTTAAGGTAATTGGTGCACCAAAGACCCTATGTATCTTTCGATTTGCACGAAATTTGGCATAACGTACTGAATTGCGTCTATAATAATGTGTGTAAAGTTTCGTAAAAATCGGTTCAGATTTAGATATAGCTCCCATATATATTTTCATCCGATTTTAGGTAATTCGTGCACCAACATCTCTGAAAATCATTCGATTTGCACGAAATTTATTCATAGCGTACTGAAATAAGGCTAGAATGACGTGTGCTAAGTTTCGTGAAAATTGGTTCAAATTTAGATATAGCTCCCATATATATTTTCGTCCGTTTTATGTAATTGGTGCACCAAAGTCCCTATATATCTTTCGATTTGCACGAATTTTGGTATAGGGTACTGAATTGTGTCTAAAATGATGTTGCTAAGCTTCATGAAAAGATCCATAGCTTGGCCGATTGACACAACGTACTGATGTAATGTAAATCAGTCTCTGGCAAGTTTCCCTGAAATCGGTTCAGATATATTCTACATATGTTAATATACATATGTAGAATATACCCAAAGTGGTGAAGGGTATCATATAGTCGGCCCAGTCCGACTTTAATACTTTCCCCACTGGTTTGTCTTAAACCTACACTAATTCAAGAATAACCCTATAAAATTTCAAGTGAAAATCTCAAAAACTCTTGAAGATATAGCCGATTTATTGTGTCAGCATCAAGCGACAGCTGAAGTGCTTCTCAAACTTTAAACGCCTTTTTCTCGAAACAGTGTTTTTACGGATGGCCGGCACTATAACTCAATCGGTTCCAAATTTTGTCACGTTACTCATTGAGTGTATAGCTATCGTATGAAGTAGGATAAATCCAATTAGTGAATATCTTCCTTATCGCTTAATTTAGTTTGTGAACAAAAATTGGTGATTTTCCGAATTTTATTTTTTTTTCAAACGTACGGATTCCGATTTTCCAGTAAAGAGTTATCATGCCCGTCAACAAAAATAAGGGGAAAAGAAATGAATATGGTTTACATAATCGTCCAACTACGGCTATTTTAATAAACAAAGTTGTCGTATAAGGGGTTCTGACAATCCTCAAGTAATTGTAATAATGAAATCTGAACAAACTTAGCATTGCCAGTTTTTTTTTTTTAATTTTATTATTTATTCAAAATTCAATACTATTCCGAAATTTGTTGAATTGGAATATTTGCATACAATTCCATAAAATACTTTAAACCAAAAACCGCTTACTCCACAATTTATTAATTCACTGTGCATGTGTATAATTTCCAAGGAAGTGTACTTTGGAGTTTCATTCCATACAACATTTGTGACCGGACTTACCTCGACTGGCAGACCTCCAGCGAAGCATTGTTGCACGATTGTTGTTATTAGAAAAAAAAATAGCCAGGCCATGTTACCAACAAACAATGACACTGCTTACTATTTGGACTCTTCCTCAGGCGTCTAGTGGATTGTTACTAACCGGTGGCAAGAAATATATACGAGTATATATGGGTTCACATTCCTTTATGCGCCTTTACATGGATTTACCTTAGTCGTCGTGTGGCCATACTTATGTGGGCCACTACAAATGGTTATAATGTTACGTCGATGTAGATACAAAACTGATAGTGGCCAAGTGAGTGTAGGAGCCTTAGTCTTACCTTACCTCTGCTGCACAGTTGGCAGAAGTTCTGAAATGGCAAAAATTGACCTTCATAAAAAAGATGATCATTTATCAGTGTAAGCCACCCATGCTTTATTACTATTCCTTGAGCGTGCGAGTTTCACTCAGTGGCTGTGGCGTTGTCGCATGATCGTTCGCACGCCGGCCTGCCCAGGCGGCTTTGTAAATATTCATTGACTATTTATCAATGAATAACTACAACATATTAATTTTATAACTCGTGAAGTTATTGCTGGACTTTGGCCATACAACGTGCCACGAAGGGCTGACGATTTATTCTTCTTCTTTAAAACGGCGTCAAAGACAGTGTGTGGCATAACACCAAAACAGCAAAGGAAAATGAAAATAGAATCGAAGCGGCGATCAGCTTATGATCATTATCGCCTTATTGATCACAACAATTTAGTAATGGTGGGCAATAGATTTGCTTCGTCGTCCATGCCTTCTATATATTCTTATACGGCGATGGTGTTGAAATTGGAGTAGAAAAATGAAATGTTTGATCTTTGCGCCAGAGGCAACGTTTATTCTTTCGATTAATATGCTAAATGCATTTACCGCTCAGCTCACTCAAATGTTTGTGTAAACATAGTTGCAGGAATATTTCTTTGATAGTTCTAATGGCCTGAATGTTTAGAAAATGGGGCTTAACCCCCAAAAGGGATGCAATGGTATGGGTGTGACTATAAAAATATAAATTTTTATTTAAGAGCTTTATATATTATTTCCTCTAGAGGTTGGACGTTAGTTTGTCTGTTCCCAGTGGACTCAAAAACCGCTGACCAGATTTTGTGATCAAAAACCATTCAAATCCTCAACACGATATCTGTATCTGTCACCAGGTTTCCATCTTCATCTTTACAAGAGGATGTGCCTGCATCAAAGCCTTCGGTTTGGCGTTTTATCCTTGGTAAAATTTCCGGACTTCTCATGCTCACGTTTTTCTTCTTAGTTCTTCTTTTTTCTGACTATGCAAACTTTCATATAATGAATATGACATTTTTGTTCATTATTAACGATATAACTTTCCATACCCTACACAACTATGTTGTCAAAACTTTATTTCTGTCGGTTTTCTTGGTCGATCCAGAGGCTGCAATTATGGCCCAAACACCGCGAATTTTTGTATGGAGAAGGGGATCGGGCCAAAGAATAAGCATGCCTGTTTTGATAAAGATTGGTCATTATTTAGCGCGTCAAATGGACCCAGACTTTTATGTGGAAAATAACAAAATGTGTATTTTATGGCGTATATATTTACTCCTGAAGGACATAGACCCGAGAAGTTGATTGTATATTCAAGAGGAGTGGTTTACATTTAAATTGATACCAATTGCATTGCCGCGTGTACTCGGATGTGGGAGTTACACTTAAATATTTGCAGGTCCTTACGTATTGATATATAATTTAGTAACCCATTACCACACTAGAGGGCGGAAATATAGCGCTGATCGCTTTGAAATTTTCCCTGAGGATCCAGGTATGGTAATGCACAATGCCTATAATTTTCGGTAATAATATTGGGATGAAGTGACCCGAAAGCTTAATATTTTGTGTTTATACCCTTCACCACACTGTGGTACAGGGTATTATGTCTTTGTGCATATGTTTGTAACAGGCAAAAATAATCGAGATAGACACATGGTTGCTTTTGAGAAAATGCATAGAATCACTTTCTGAGTCGATTTATGCATGTCCGTCTGTCCGTCCGTCCATGTATTTTTGTTAACAAAGTACAGGTCGCATTTATGCTCCGATTTGGATGAAATTTGGCATACGTCACTTATTTGGCCCAAGGACGAACCCTATTGAAATTGGGAAAAATCGGTTCAGATGTAGATATAGCTCCCATATATATTTTTGTCCGATTTAAGGTAAATGGTGCACCAAAGTCCCTATATATCTTTTGATTTGCACGAAATTTGGCACAGCGTACTTAACTAAGCATAGAATTATGTGTGCTAAGTTTCATAAAAATCGGCTCAGATTTATATATAGCTCCCATATATATTTTCGTCCGATTTAAGGTAAATGGTGCACCAATGTCCCTAAATATCTATCGATTTGCACGAAATTTAGCACAGCGTACTGAATGAAGTATAGAATGATGTGTGCTAAGTTTCGTGAAAATCGGTTCAGATTTAGATATAACTCCCATATATATTTTCGTACGATTTAAGGAAAATGGTGTACCAAAGTCTCTGTATACCTTTCGATTTCCACGAAATTTGGTACAGCGTACTGAATAAAGTCTAGAATGATTTGTGTTAAGTTTCGTGAAAATCAAAAAGGCGACGTCTGTTAAGATTCATCTGTTGAATTTACCCAAAGTGGTGAAGGGTATCATATAGTCGGCCCCGTCCGACTTTACCACTTTCCTTACTGTTTTTTATGTGTCGATTTATAGGCCACTATTGAAAGCCGAACATCACAACACAAACCACGGTGAATATTAGTAATATTTGTAGACGTCTAGTCGGTCAAGGGGGGTGCAAATATCGCGAAATATTGCCCAAGCTCAGAATATCGAACCATAGAAAATTAGATTTTCGTGGAAGTTGTGTAGGGTATCATATGGTCGGCCCCGTCCGACTATACTGCTCCGCTCACTGGTTTATTATGATGAAATGTATCTCAAAAATGACACTTTATTACAAATTATGGACTCAAATAAATATTCCATATATTTCGAAATAGTAAAAAAGTTATATACCGCTTTAAAATATTTCTTTATTTCAAAATCTATTATATATATCGTAAAATTGTGACCATGTCACATCATTATCTTTATTAAAAACATCTGCTTACCAAATAACCCATCAAAGTATTTCGAAATTTATCTAAAGCGTTTGCGAACACAATGTGAAGGTTTTTTTTTGGCTTGATTAATAAAACATGCAATCAACGACATATAAAAAAGGAAATACTAAAAAAACAATTTTCCATTTATATAAATGGCTTGGCTGGCCTCTTGTATTTGATAAAAGCCGCCATTGTATGTGTGTGTGTGTTCTGAAATGTGTAACAGAATAAATTAAGGACGAAAAAAAGAATGACAACAGCGAAATGGACAATGTGATGGACTTAAAACAAAGACTAAATGGGAAACAAGGACACAGCTAACAAATATGTATGTATGCATGTCTACATGCATACATAATAATGTTCATTAATGATGAAACCTTTTTGGTCATCGCATATCTACATGTGTACATACCTATATACGTCCTAGCTAATTGGTAATCAAACATTCCCCAAAATTTAGATGGCGAACGAAATGCTGCACATCAAATGTCCATTATCAACTTGACATTTGTACATTTGCAATTCACATATGTCCAGCAAAAAACAGGAAAACATAGGTCAAAGAAATACAAAGAATCACTAGAAAAATATTGTATTGACTTGACATTCTTCAACATTTTTATGAGGTAATCAAATTAATCAAAATGCTATGATAAACCAGTGAGCGGAGCAGTATAGTCGGACGGGGCCGACCATGCGATACCCTACACAACTACCACGAACTCTAACTTTCTGAGGATGTTTATTCCGAGTCTGAGTAATATTTCGTGATATTTGCCCCCTCTTGTCCGATTAGAGGTTAACAACACCTCTTCACGGTGGGTTGTGTTGTGATTTTCGGATTATACTCTACTCGAAAACACACAAAAAATTATGTTTTCGGTCCATTTCATCCCAAAATTTTAATCTGATCATCACCGAAAATTGTAGGCGTTGTTCTTGACCACAACTGGAACTTCATGAAAAATTTCAAAGCCATCAGCGCATATTTGTGTGTAATGTGGTAATGGGTTACTAAATAATATCTGAATACGTAAGCACCTGTAAATATTTGACTGTAACTCCCACATCTGAGTAGATACATCACTATATTTGGTATCAATTTAAAGGCCAACCACTCCTCTTGGATATGCTATGAACTCCTGGTAAATATATATGCCATAGAATACAAATTTTGTCATTTTTCACACAAAAGTCAGGGTCCATTTGACCCGCTAAATATTGACCGATCTTTATCAAAACATGCATGCTTATTCTCTGGCCCGATCCCCTTCTCTATGCAAAAATTCGCGGTGTTTGGGCCATAATTGCGGCCTCTGGAGCGACCAGAAAAACCGACAAAAATTTAGTATTTGGTCCATTTCATCCCCTAAATATTAACCGATCTTTTCCACAAAGGGGTCTTCATTGGCCAGAACCCATCCTACATGCAAAATTTCGTGAAGATTGGTCCATACCTGTGGCCTATATCGTGTTTACAAATTATAATGGACAGACGGAGGGACGGACGGACGGACACACATCTAGATCGACTCAGCTAGTCGAGATATTGTCGGTATACTTAAAGGTGGGTCTAGGACCAATATTTCGCGGCGTTACAAACATTTGGGGCTGCACAAAGCTATAATACCCTGACAACATAGTTGTGTAGGGTATAAATATACTTGAAGAACAATAATAGGATGAGTATGCAGATAGTTCTTATCCTGACAAATTTTAATCCTCAAGAGTTCGAAAAATGGTCAGTTTTTTCCATTTTATAAATTTAAATCGTAACTAATGTTTTAAGCATAAATGTACTCAGGCTTGACCTACGATAATGTGTTGTTTACAGTTTTAATGGGATTTTTCTAAAAATCGCAAATTTCCAAAAACGTGAACTGATCGCAATTTGGAGCGCACAGTTAAATAAGGCTATACATGAAGATGGACCAATATTGACTAAAGTTAGAAGTAGTTGGAATGAATTTCCCGAATTGTAAATTATAGCCAAATCGTTTATAAAATATGTCGAAATTCAGATTTAGATTAGCTCCCATATATATCTTCGTCCGATTTAAGGTAAATGGTGTACCAAAGTCCCTATATATCTTTAGATTTGAACGAAATTTGGCACAGCGTATTTAATTAAGTCTAGTATATACATATAGGTCCTATATAAATTTTCGTCCGATTTAATGTAAATGGTGTACCAAAGTCCCTATACATATTTCGATTTGCACAAAATTTGGCATAGTGTACTGAAATAAATCTGAAGTGATGTGTGTAAAGTTTCCGCAAAATCGGTTCAGGTTTATATATAGCTCCTATATATTTTTTCTTCCGGTTTTATGTGAATTGTGCACTAAAGACCCAAAATTTGTCCGATTGCCACACAATTTTGTACAATAAACTGTAGTTAATATAAGTTAAACCTCTGCCATTCTCATTGAAATCGGTTCAGATTTTGATATAGCTACATATATATTTTCATCCGATTTTACACAAAATTGACACAAATTTTGCACAACAAACTAAAGTTTTGAAATGTGGAAAGTTTTGAAATCGGTTCAGATTTGGATAGAGCTTCTATATATATTTTTGCCTGATTTTAGGTAATTTTGTCCCATTGTAAGAAGCAACCCTATATCTGAACAAATGAACAATTTAGTATAGGTTGCAGAATTCGACGTCTGTTAGCATTCATCTGTTGAATATACCCATAGTGGGGAAGGGTATCATATAGTCGGCCCCGCCCGACTTTACTACTTTCCTTACTGGTTTTATATTGGGTTATACCTTAGTATTTCAAATTTTTTTCATTATGGCCGGGAAATTCCATCAGATACTTTACTACTTTCCTTACTGGTTTTATATTGGGTTATACCTTAGTATTTAAAATTTTTGTCATTATGGTGCTAAAAAAAGAAGGCACGTGTATCGGCGTTTTGAAAGTTTACGTCGGTGGTAACCTAAAAAGAGGGGGTAGGGGCAATATTTCCCTTTTCACGAATTTGGATAATTTTCGACTTATGATTTCTTGAAATCCTTGCATTTTAGGTATATAGTGTCTTCGGCAATATTACTGATAAAATATCGAGGAATATTTTGGTATACAACTCTAACCCTCAACCGACTCATTGAAGGGGTCTTTTCGGCCCCCTTTTCAAGAAGTGATTGAAAACTCATTCAAAATGGGGTTAAAGCTGCTCAGAATATTCTACAGAAATATTCGCCATAAAGTTTTACTATAAGTCTCAGAATAGACCAAAACTTAAACCAGCCTAAACTACAAAAATCTTCAAAAAAAAAAAAAAAACTCATTTTAGGGTTAATATCGGACCTATTACTAGTTTTTACCCATTTTTCCCACAAGATGTCGTTTTGGAAGGATGGTATATATAATGACTATATCGAATATATAGTCATACATCTTGAACAAAAAATTCAGAATGTTCTTGCATTTTTTTTCAAAGACATTTCCCAGTACTCTTTTTCTTTTTTTTCGACTAAGCGCATTAAAGTAACATGAAACTTAGTTTTAGGTATATGATGTCAGAGAATAAAATATTCTACCTCAAATTCCAATGCAAGTCCCAAAACAAACTATATATTTATATTCCATAGTTTTCAAGTAATGTACGGTATAAAATTATCTATATTAACAACAATTTTGTTGCTGACTTCAGTTAGTGCTAATACCACATCTTGCAGAAAAATGCCAAAATCTTCAATAATTCAGCATGTTATGAGTATTTCACCAAAGACAAAATAATTATACATACTATTTCAACATTTGTTGAAAAACAAAAGATTTTTTATATCTGTAGGCCCAAAGATCTTCCGGAGAATTTTTCTCTCGAACACTCCAAGAACTGTTTCATCTGATTGCGCAAGTACATATGCTTCCATACAACAGCACGGATAATATCAGCGTCCAGTAGAGTGTGAGTTTGGTCTGATGAGAGGTGGTCTTGCTTTTGAGTTGCTTACTCAGACCATAGTAGCATCTTTTGCTGATGTTATTAGTTTTGTTTATGGCGGTACCGAGATATATAAAATCGTTCACTTTCTCGAATCTCTAATTTTTAAGTTCCACCGTTATTTTGAGTCTACGGGACGTCTTGCGCGTTGATACCATCAACTTGGTCTTTTCGCCATGTACTGACAGTCACACTTTGGCAGACTCCTTCTCATTTCGTTCAAAGTTGGCCGGAACCGCTTGCAATGTTCTACCCGTTATGTCGATGTCGTCGGCGTAGGCGAGTAACATATATGCTGTTTGGTATACAGACTGCCATTTCAGTTCACATTAGCATTTCGTATGACCTTCCCCAGCAGGATGTTAAACAGGTCACACAACAATCTGCCACCTAGGGATAAGTAAATCAACTTTCGACCAATCGATTAATCGACTTTTTGTATTGAAAAGTCTAATGCGGTGTACACACTATCATTTTTGAATGACACTCTTGCCCAAATTTTGCTTGTTTGATAGTGTGGCCTGACATGTTTGTCATTCATCAGTCAACCACAAAAATATTTATGGTTGTTGGACAGTCAGTAATCGATAAAAAAGTTGACAGTCAAAAATGAAAGTGTGTACACCGCTTAAAAGTCGAAGTCGACTTTTAATCTTTGAGAAAACCGCAAAGTCGACTTTTCAAGATCGACTTTCGATTTTCTTCAGAAATACTTGGTTTATTATGACAAAGACGAAATTACCCATAAATTATACATTCGAGAATTTTATTTCATCTATTGACAACAGTTCTTTTAAAAAATTAAATTTTTAGTCAATTTTGCTTTAGTTGGTAAAAGTCGAAAATCGATTTTGAACAGGTATGACAAAATCGAAAGATCGAAAAATCGACTTTTTAGTCAATGGCAAAAATCGAAAAGTCTAAAAATCGACTTTTTGGTCAGAGACAAAAATCGAAAAGTCTAAAAGTCGACTTTTGCGATCGACTACGTATCCCTACTGCCACCTTGTCTGACTCCTTGTTCAGTATTACAGGGCTCCGAGAGGTCCTTTCTACTTTAACTGCAACGAATAGGTTCTATGTGTCGATGTGTTTTTCGTGGGTATTTACCAGGATCTGGCGCAATGTGAAACTCTGGTCAATGGTGGGTTTGCCAGGCCTGAAGCCGCATTTGTATGGCTCCACATTGTCAGTGACCATTGGCTTCAGTCGTTCACACAGCACGCTGGATACCACTTTATATATACTTGAATAGTTCGGCTGATAATCCATCGGCACCTGCTGCTTTATTGTTCTTTAGCCGATTTATTGCTATTCTGACTTTACCTTGGCTAGGTGGTGTTCACTCTATACCGTCATCTCTTATTGGTTCTGGGGTATCTTCTTCACCGACACTATTTGATACCAGAAGCATTTCAAAATGCTCCTTCCAGGTCCTCAACGGGCTATCTGTCACCAGGTTTCCATCTTCATCTCTACAGGAGTATGTGCCTGCACCAAAGCCTTCGGTTTTGTGTTTCACTCGTTGGTAAAATTTCGGGACTTCATTCTGACTCCTGTACATTTCGATTTGCTCACGCTCACGTTTTTCTTGTTATTTCTTATTTTTTCTGATAACACGTTTCTCCTCTCTCCTTTTCTCCCGATAATTCTCCATCACATTACGTGTTGCTACAGGCTGCATAGTTGCCGCTGCGTTTTTCACATCAGTAGCATTACGACACTCCTGATATAGGGAGTGAGCAATTCTTTGCCATTGTGCCTCTATATTATTATCGGGACAAGGAGTGCTTTCGTCAAGCAAGTGGGTGAATTGAGCAGAGAAAGAAGGCTTCTGCTATCTGTTGTGTTTGCAGCTTTACGACGTCGAGTTTCAATCTTGTGTTAGATCGCACCTTTGCTGCTCTATTAAGACAGTTGCGAAACTTGACTTCCACAAGGCAATGGTCCGAATCGATATTCGCTCGTCGGATCGATCGAACGTCTAAAACACAAGGTGGAAGGCATTCACCCTCTATCTATCGTATATCTATTACAACATGATCAATTAAAATTCTCGTTGAAATGAAAATGATTTTTTTTCAAACAATATCCAATCAATGTTTATACTTATGTCCCTTATTTGATATCAGAGCCCTTTTATAATGTCATTCGACCTTTTGTTATGCATGGTGAAAAAGTAATGGGATAGCAAATTGTTTTATGTCAATTCGTAAACAACCACCTTCAGTTTCTTGTCTACTGCCTATTTACCAACATTAGGATAATGATGTCGACAAACAATTCATTGTTTTGGTTATACATTTTGGCTGTTATCTTTTTGGCAGTTTATGGTATCTTCCTTTGGTTAATGGCCATTATTAAAGCCATTTTCTATTAAGCCAAATGTCAAAATATCCCATTAAACAAACCATTATGACTCGAGTGAAAATATTCAATCTGCATTTAAGCTATTTTCGTTTCGTTTGATTACCATTTCAATTCCCTTCTATAGATACTGTCTAGTCGGTTGTCAGTCGGTCAGGTTTCATTGTTTCATTCGGACTTATAAGTGAAAAGCTAATATTCAAATGAAGTTAAGACATTAACACGAAACAAAAGGGGTGGTTGTTTAACCCTTAAACAAACGGATGGCATAGAAAAGATCACACAATAGAATTAGTTGATTTGATTAGGACATTTGTTAGCCGATTCTGGATGTGGGAAAGGAGTTAGGAAAATACAGAAAAGTTAATATATATTTGTATTGGAAAATGATCATGGTAATCGGGATACGAGAACCAAAAAACAAACTTTTTAAACAAACTTATTAAACTTTTGTGCATTTGGAATATAATCTTGATAAAAATTAATACTATCGTGTTAGCCGAAGTGAAATATTTTGGGCTGTTGTCAATGTTTATGGAGGTTTGGTTTATCCAGTGGTCCAACTATGTTAATAAACATAATTGTCGTATTTGGTGTTCTGAGAATCCTCAAGTATTTTTCCGTTAGAGGGTTAAATATGCATGGTATATTTAAACATGTTACAAAGGGGTTAACTACAGATTGGCAGAACTCAGGTGGTAGCATGAAATGAATTTTGCTCATAAACATTTGCTACTGGTTTGCCTAACACCGTTGCTTATTTGGGGTAGGATTTATGATATTGCTGTTACGAGACTATGTGATAAACTGCTTGTTAATTGTGTATTAAAACAACCAGATGTTGCAAATATATATTTTTAACAAATCGTTCTGAAATTATGAAGGCCTTAAAAAATAAAGGTGTGAAATGTGGTGTAACTGTAATGGGGTTCATTCATTTAACCATCCACCATTAAAATGCATTAATTTTATATACCTTTAAATGGTATATAACTTTAAACCCCTTAAAATGGGGCAGGACTTCGAAATATTCATCGTATTCATATTTTCATTAGGGATATATATTTTTAATCTGACCAAAAATATAATTATCGGTACACGTTTTGATATAGGCTGCAAATAAATGTCCCGATCGATTGGTGTGTTGTATGAAAAGTTCGGCTCGCACAAACATAACTTTATTATCCTTTATTGTCATTTTCGTTTGCACAATACAACTCTAACCCATTTGTTTGAATATCAAACTCATTTGGTTTTTTATTTTTTTTTTAATTTCGACGATACCTTCCTCCCTTTACGGAAAACCAGTCTGTATTTGATGTGCATAAAAAAATGAACCAGACGATAAATCAAAATAATCCAATTGTGGTGGTTAACAAGTAATTTTTTTTAAAGAAAGTACGCCTTCTCACCATACGTGTGAGTAGCTTCCGTTTCCCTTTTGAAGTTTGTTTTTGTTCTGCTTCTTGTTTTCAATGAATGTGTATTCGCTCGGCCTCAATCATTTATCAAGATGACACGTGTCGGAATTAACGCCATAATGAATTGATGCCAAGTGTTAAAAATTTGTTTTCTTTTTAGATTCTTCTTTTTTTAATGAACAACATATAATGTGGACCTAGGATATGATGCAAAATATAAACAAAAATAATGTATGTATGTGTGTTTGTATTTTTTTTAATTCATAAACTTTTAATAAATTTCCAATGACTGGGGAGAGTTTCCTATGAAAGGAGATGAGGCATTGTTGATGTTAATAAAACCACTTAAGTGGCATTAGATGTCTTACGCATAAGGTCGTTGTACATAATAACATATACGCTATCACAGTTTGCTTTTTTGTATGAGTTTTTTTTTTGTCATATGCTATTGAAATATTTTTTATTGAAGTATAAAAAAATTGCCGGAAGAGAAAATTTATTAAAAGTAATCAACATACTTATATAAAATAGATTGTAAATGCTTATATAACTAAATGTATATGACTATTGGCTAAACTTGGTAGATATTGTTAAAAGACAACCTATGCTATACAATGGGATATATCAAGTATTTGTTTTTAGAGTTTTCTATTGAAATTGTTGAATAACAATCTAACACCTTTGGCGATTTTTTCAGCTTTGCTATCGTTCAATTTAAGACTAGCCAACTTTATTTCTGTAGATTCATTCTTGAAGTTCAGGACCTGAAATCCAAAGCTCTCAAGGTGTTTGCAGTCAAAGTGCATGCTCCACTTCTTACCAAAAATGATCCATATACATTTAGAGTAAGTTCGGGTAATGTGGACTATGCGTCTAATGTGGACCTCCCCCCCATATCTAAGAAAATGCTTGAAATATGTCAATGCCGCCTTGATAAATGTTTTCCTAAATCAAACTTGGTTTTTAATAAATAATTGCAATGTTGAAAATTTAGTAGTAGAAAATGTAGCTCTGGTTGCAAAATTGTGATTTGAACATTTTTTAGCACAATAGTCGAACGTTTTTGCAAAATAGTCGAACACTTGGTTTTTCTCGAATATAAAGATGTTATGTGTTTTCTTGGTTTCTTTAACAAGAATATACGATTAGCTGTAATTACAATCGGTGATTTTTAATTTTTTTTTTATTTTCGAAGCCGATAATTATTTTTAAATAAAAATATTCAATGTCGGGTAATGTGGACCACTATAAAAAAGTGTGACCTTTTCATGAGGACGAGTCGAACACTTGGTTTTTCTCGAATATAAAGAAGTTATGTGTTTTCTTGGTTTCTTTAACAAGAATATACGATTAGCTGTAATTACAATCGGCGATTTTTATTTTTTTTTTTTGATTTTCGAAGCCGATAATTATTTTTAAATAAAAATATTCAATGTCGGGTAATGTGGACCACAATAAAAAAGTGTGACCTTTTCATGAGGACGAGTTCGAAACATGTGTTCATTTAATATGCGAGGATGTATTCTATCCTCCGAAAACTCGATATGCGAAATTATAGGTGCTTCGGTTGGATAATAAAGCCAGGACCTTCAAAATACCGCAAATGGGGCGGTACCCTTAAATGGGGGCTATTCCAAACCATGAACCTATATATATTGGCAATCATTGTTACCCAAGAGTGCAATAAATTAAAAGTTATCACAACCAATCCACAACTTACCTTTGACTTACTGATCCTCATTACCCACACATACTGGTTATATATATATATATATATATATATATATATATAATGTTTGACTTGGAATATATTTAGCCAATAAATCTACTATGTTGTGAAAACAATTTGTTTTTATACCCTACACAACTATGTTGTCAGGGTATTATAACTTTGTGCAGCCTCAAGAGTTTGTAACGCCGCAGAATATTGGTCCTAGACCCATCTTTAAGTATACCGATCGTCATATCTCGACTAGCTGAGTCGATCTAGACATGTGTCCGTCCGTCCGTCCGTCTGTCTATTATAATTTGTAAACACGATACAGGCCACAGTTATGGATGGGTTCTGGGTTCTGGCCAATGAAGACTCCAATTGTTTTTGGTAAAGGTCAGTAAATATTTAGGGGATGAAATGGACCAAATACTAAATTTTTGTCGGTTTTTCTGGTCGCTGGTGCATGGTATGTATAGGTTGTGAAATTTGTCTCAAATAAAACACAGTAAGACATGGTAAAGTAAAGATTAAGCGGTTCCATTATGTGGAACCTATACCAAAAACTATACCGGCAATTATGAGGGAAATTTCTTTCCCTATGGCGAATACCGAATTAGAGGCAATTAAATGGATATTTTGTTACTACTTTCCAACTACTTTAGGATAAGGATAAGAACACCAGGAATATTTTCCAGAAAAATGCCAATACATAGACATATGTTTTTATGTTTTAGTAAAAACGAAAATTCTATTAAAGTCAAGGCCTATATAAGGTCGGCCAGTAAGCACAGGTGAGTATAAAGTTTGCTGTCAAATCATATTTTGAAACCTATACATACATACATACACAATTATGTGAGACGTCAAAATGCAAATATGAATATTTTTTTAACATTCAATTAAATTTCAATTTATATTGTTTTTGTGAAGCACATTTGGACTACTTCAAGAGTTTCAAGAAGATTTCCAAGTAAAGATTTCGGCCAAAAAAAAAAAAATTGACGTTAAACGTAAGTTTTTTATATGAATTTGATTACTGGCCGACCTTATATAGGCCTTGATCAAAGTATTTAATACAGTTCAATGATGTTAGTAATTCGCTATATACGATTACAAATACGTCAACAAAATAAGAAGGTATTATTGAACATTTTCTAATATTCGGGAAGAATACGTTTGAATTCGAATCCTACATGGAGGTAATTCCGCATTACATGCTGTCTAACTTATATGTGCCTCTATGGTTCCTCAAATGTATTTTTAAATATGTGAATAATGTTTGCATGGTATATTGAATGTACCGATTTAACCCATGTTTTCCTTCGACTGTTTATAATTGCATTGGGAAGTCTTTTACGAAGAAAATGTTGAGAAGAACATCAAAAAGTCGGGAAATTGGATTAATCGAACGTTATGTTAGTTACATCGTTTATAATTCAAGAACGTCTACACCGATTTTGACTATTCAAAGGACTTATAAATCTTATGTGGTCAGAATAGGAAAATATGCAATCTAATTGTGAGATTCCGTCAAAACAAATAAGTTTACAATCCCCCCATTTTTGTATCGAGCTTTAATGTTTAAATAAATTGTTGTTTTTTAAGACATATGGTTTTTTGAGTTAGTTAGATCAAAACTTCTAATTTCATAAAATATGTGTATGTTCTAATACTAATAATGCGATCGTTAACATCGACGAAAATAATAGTTATGATAGCAATATTAGTATTCCCGTCAGATATTTGAAGTTTTGTAGTTTTGAAATCTCATTTTCATATTTGTCAAGAAAGTGTATTATTTTTTGGCCGACAACTTGAAATTTGGATGTTGACCCATGTAACCTCAAACAAAAACGTATTCAAATGTTAAATTCAAGTTGTTAAAAAATGTGAGTATTGTAATTAAGTATCCTTCAAGACGGGTCAAAAAAGATAATGTAAAAACGTTGATCTTCTAATGAAAAAAAAAAACATTTGGTGAAATAAGTGAGATAAGTACTAAATTATAAACTGTTATGTGGGTATGCGGCTGCATTGGGGTACCAGTTAATACTTTTTATTGACATAAACTTAGTGGCAAATGTTTTTTACCAAACTTATATTGATGCAATATTGATGAGGCAAAATAGCGTTTGCCGGGTCAGCTAGTAAATTATATAATAATAAAACTTGTGTGTAAGTCCGAAGAATTTTAGTAGAATTTTCTACATAGCTCCAATATTTTATATAGCTCACATAGAAGCCCCATATTCGGTATTATTAAGCTTTTACCGAATATTCTTATCAAAGTGGTGCAAAACATGCACAACACTTTGTGGAAGGTATAAAACGAATTTTTAATACGTTGATTTTATTTTGACGAAAAAAAGGTTGATACCAGAAAGTCAGAATTTTGGCCGAGAAAAATTATTCAAAACCACTGCGCGCCATTGAGATTTTCTAAATTTTTCCTGGTTTTATACATTTTGACAAGGGCGAATATTACAAAATTTGTATATATTTTGTCAACATTTCAAACCTCCTTCTGTCTAAACAAGACTTTTACAGTCATGGCCACATACTAATAAGTCACAGTTCACATGTATTTCGTCCATTCGCTGTTGAAGCTGTGATGTGATTTTTATGATTTATGACATCCATTAATTTCTGACATTATGAGTTTTTAAGAGTTTCACACTTTTCATTCATCAAACATGTCTTTTCTTTCCTCTTATGATTCTTTAATTTGTTGGAGCACCCGACAGTGTGTAACGGTGTTTGTGTGTAGCAGCATATCACAGTAATTTCCAATGAAAGCTTTTATGACCAATTGTTTATGGTTGAAATTAAATCTATACGTAGTGTCCTTGTACGCCCATTCACTCCCCTACATAAACAAACATCCACACACACACAAAATCTTTTGTATACTTTATTTCAACAATCAATGTAATCATCAATCTTTTTGTTGTTGCGACGATAACATTTAGTTATTGTTATTAGACCTCGTGTAACTTGGTTGTTTGCTAACAATTTTATCAAACGCCATTGTGTTGGCCTGAATTAAGACCCCTTCTAATGTTGAGCAACATGGTATGCTATTAATGCGCCTCCACTTTAATGAGTCTTATCAATAATGGTTACCACTACACCGCATGTATGTAAAATGGCTGCCATTTTGAAAGTGTGCAACAACAAAGGAACAAACAGCCAGCTTGTCAGCCCGCCAACCAACCACTTTAACCGTTATCTATTGGACGCCGCCATAAGCTTAATTATAATGCCTGTTATAGCCAATTTTGGTGTTATTTTACGTTTTGTGTTTTACCTTTGTGCGTTTTTAGCCAACATTCCAGCAGCGTTCGTATACTCCGCCTAAGCAACGAGCTATTGAGGGCTATGAGAGCATCTAAATAACCAACCCTTCTTAAATGTATACCCCAACCTCGTCTCGTAACATGGAATAATGATGGTGGTAGTTGTGGTGGCGGTGTCTGGCATGTAAAACATTTTTAAACTGTTTTTAACATGAGAAAATATTGTTAGCAAAGAAATTATGGTTTCCTTCAGAAATTGTTTTTAGTTCTCTAGAGTTTAGAGTTAGTTTAGGAATTACCATCCACGCTGGCTTTAGGTGATAATAGAGGGTTTGGTTAACTTGCCATTCGTAAACGACAGCTTTTTGTAGAAGTCACGCAAACTTTGACTTGTTTCATGTGTTGCCTGCCAGCCTGGCAGCCTGCTGCATGACATGACAAACTATGCCATATATGCTAGGTGTAAGTCAAAACTATTTCGTTGTAGTTGTATATTTGCTAGTAAGGAGAAAGAGGACGACCTTTTTCTGGCATGTAGGGGCTGTCCGCATACGTTATCGCTGGTAACATGAGTCCAACATGGTGGAACGCGTGTTAAGTCATAAATTCCATTAAATTAATATGCAAAAATGTTTTGTGATAATGGTGAAGTTTCTGTTTTGATAGTACAATGTGTATTAAAATGTATCAAAGGGTATTCGCATATAGAATGATTTTGTTTGTATTTTGGCCAGATAAGTCATGTTATACATTTTGATTAGAAAACAAATTAACCTATATCTCGAAAATATTTACAGAAAGGCGACAGATTTTGTTTTTGGGTTCATGTTAATGATGACTTTGGAATTTGATACTGACATACTTAAAATGTTTGGTACTCCAACCCCATGAGGGCTTCAACAGATTTTCCAAGCAAAATTGATCTAAATTGGCTTCTCTTTCATGGCAATTGTGGACACTGTCCTCCCCGCGTGCACCTGAGGTAGTCACTTTCATTATCCTTTCAAATAGTGAGCTGTTAGGTGCCATGAGTTCACCCAAAAAAGCTATAAACAAATTAACAAATCGTTTATTTCGGCCGGGCCGAACTTAGGGAACATACCAAAAAGTGGGCCTATACCGATAATTCTACAAACCGATTTATGTAAACCATTATGTACACCAAATACAAATTTTAGTAATTTTTTCCTAAAATCTAAAAACCCCCAAAACGTGGACTGATACTGATAACGCACAGTAGAGTATAAAATCTTCAAACTACTGTAATTTAGATTAAAAATAGGAGTTAGAGAATATTTGGGGTTATAATTATATGAGTGCTATGCCTAATTATTGACCGATATAGCTTAATTTCGAACCCGATATTTTAGTTTTATATCTCAATTCTTTCCTACAGGAGATATAATTATATGGGGGAGATGCCTAAACATTATCGCCAGGTTTGAGTTTTTTGTCACGAAAAAATTGACCTATATTTATAATTTTTAGTGGAGAAATTTGGTAACCAATAAGAATCAATTGTACCAAATTTCAGCGAATTTCGTTGAAAAGCGCGCTTAAAGTGGTCCGATATTTATACCATTCACCACACTGTGGTACAGGGTATTATGTCTTTGTGCATATGTTTGTAACAGGCAAAAGGAAATGAGATACACAAATGGTTCCTTTTTGGAATATGCATAGAATCACTTTTTAAGTCGATTTATGCATGTCCGTCCGTCAGTCAGTCTGTCCGTCTGTTTGTCCATGTTAAATTGTAAACAAAGTACAGGTCGCATTTATTATCCGAATTGGATGAAATTCGGCATACGTCACTTATTTGGCCCAAGGACGAATTTAAGGTAAATGGTGCACCAAAGTCCCTATATATCTTTCGATTTGCACGAAATTTGGCACAGCGTACTTAAATAAGACTAGAATGATGTGTGCAAAGTTTCGTGAAAATGGGTTCAGATTTATATATAGCTCCCATATATATTTTCGTCCGATTTAAGGTAAATGGTGCACCAATGTCCCTAAATATCTTTCGATTTGCACGAAATTTGGCACAGCGTACTGAATTAAGCCTAGAATGATATGTGCTATGATGTGTGTTTCGTGAAAATCAATTCAGATTTAGATATAGCTCCCATATATATTTTCGTCCGATTTAAGGTAAATGGTGCACAAAAGTCCCTAAATATCTTTCGATTTGCACGAAATTTGGTCTAGAGTACTGAATAAAGCCTAGAATGGTGTGTGTTAAGTTTCGTGAAAATCGGTTCAGATTTAGATACAGTTCCCATATATATTTTCGTCCGATTTAAGGAAAATTGTGTACCAAAGTCCTTAATATCTTTCGATTTTCACGAAATTTGGTACAGTGTACTGAATAAAGTCTACAATGATGTGTGTTAAGTTTCGTGAAAATCGGTTCAGATTTAGATATAGCTTCCATATATATTTTCGTCCGATTTTAGATAAATAGTGCATCAGAGTCCCTATATATCTTTCGATTTGCACGAAATTTGGCATATCGTACTGAATGAAGTATAGAATGATGTGTGTTAAGTTTCCTGAAAATCGCTCCAGATTTAGATATAGCACCCATATACATTTTCGTCCCCATATACCTTTCGTAATGAACTTAGTATAACCTGTAAGTTATATTAGATTCATCTGTTGAATATACCCAAAGTGGTGAAGGATATCATATAGTCGGCCCCGTCCGACTGGTTTTAATTTTTAGTGAAGATATTTGGTTTCCAGTAAAAACCCAATGTACCAAATTTCAGCGAATTCGATTGAAAAGAGCGCTCAAGAACCCCCAAAATATCGAAAATTTGGGGTACCGTTACCCGGGGGCTATGCCTCAACTTGGACTGGTATACTCCATCTTCAAACGTATTATAAATAAATACCTCATCTCCAGATTCTTTCCAGTAGATGAGCAAATTGCTATTTTCTGTAATAAAGCGAAGTTCTTCTACATCAGTCTTATTTGCGTCCAGGATCCGACGGAAGACAAAGAACCCCTAGATACATCATATGACCGCTGCTCTGGCCATGACACACGCGGATACTACCCGTGCTGTTACATAGATCTGATCAGGATCGCAAACAGATAAGGCAGCACTTGGAGTGTTTGAGAGAAAAATTATCGGAAAGATCAATGGGCCGAACTGCGTCGACGGTCAATATCGCCGTCGAATGAACCATACGTCTATTCTTGGACATAGACATACATAGTCAGACGTATCGAGCTGCTATGACTACGTGGGCTAGATCATATTGTGAGAATGGATGAGAATGTCCCAGCCCAAAAGCCATATAAGAGCGACTCGACTGATGGTCCACGCATAAGAGGATGGCCACGAATTCGACGAACAAATTGGAAGAACACACAAGATAAAGCCTTTTCTTCATGACCTATGGAAATTTGTCCCTTAATCCTTTCAGTGTAGGAAAAAAATTTGTCGGAATAAAAATCTAAAATTTTGTATTTAAGAAATAAAATAGCAATTTTAATTTTAACCCTCGGCCAGTTTCGTCTGTCTTTCAGCAAAAACCAAAACATCAATAGTAACGGTACATAGGATAACAGAAAAATCGCAAATAAAGAGAGTCCTTTTAAAATTAGAATATATTCGACAAAAACACTGAAAGGGTTAAGACATTTTACTCAACTTTTAGTTGAAAAAGTTTAGAGGACTTTTTTCATTAATTATAAAGGCTACAGATTTCTATCAAACTTATCACATTCTATAATATATTAAAAAAAAAAGAAAAACCAATCACCTTCTTTTGGTGTACCCTTTCTAGAATGGAATTTCATTTGATATTATAGTACCGTTTTGCCATTGTTAATTTATTTATTTGTAATATTTGTTTTATTTCTGTTGGGATACACAATTTTCTTTTCTATTTGTTTATTGCGGTTGTTACAAATATAAATACATTAACCCGTACATATATTAATTTATCCATTTATTTATAACACATTTTCCATTGCTCCACTTGTCCTCTTATTAATGTCAATTAACGCATATAACCGAATCGCCGAGTCGGAAGGGAGGGAGGGATAATGTTTTATATAACCAGTAATTAACTGATAAGATGTGTAAATTAAGGTCATTTTGCCATAAATGGCGTGTTTAACAAATACAGCGTTACAGAAAAAAAACATAATTTTTCCAGGAATGTATAATATGAGATGAAATGGGGATAGCCAGAACACCTTTTGTGAAAAATAGAAATTATAAATTAGTAGTTATACGAAAAGTACAAGATATGATAACGCCGAACTTCAATTAAGGTAATAATTAAGATGCTTATTATACTGTATTGGTTCTAGAATGATGTGTCTTAAGTTTTGTTGAAATCGGTTCAGATTTAGATATACCTCCGATATATATTTTTGTACGATTTTTTGTAAATGGCGTACTAACCATACGTTTTGTCTTAGTACGTACTAAAGACCATACGTTTTTACGATTTGAGTCTTGATTGACATGTGTGAAATTTTAGTTTGCACCCACATATCGACGCCTCCGAAGAATAGTATGCTAAGTCTAAAAAGTTAGTTTTTCAGGAGAAGCTCTCAAAGTTTACGTTATCTCGGGAGTGGTGGTAGATAGAACATTGAGTGTTTTACTGATTTTAACGAAATTTAAAAAACGACTTAGAATACTTTAGCATGGACAAACATTTCATAAGAAGTCAGCTAAGTCGACTTAGCATGTTTTGCTCCGAACCTTTCTACTCTGATTAGTCGTCTAAATATACATAGGATGTTCTGGTTTGGAACAAAATGGTGATACATATTATTGTCATTATACTTAGGCGAACTAATATTATAATATATAATTAAAACAAGTGAAAAAGCGTTAAATTCGGCCGTGCCGAACTTTGGATACCCACCACCATCGATATACTGACAGGTACTTGAAATGAAAATATAGAAAAAATATCAAAAAGTGGACCTATACCGACATTTCTACAAACCGATTATGTAAACCATAATACAAATTTCAGAAATTTTTAATGGATAATTATACCCTCAGGCTTATGGCAGATGAGGGTGTATACACTTTGACACGGTGAAAATGTGCCTCATGGAAATATTGGTTCTCAATTCAGTACATTATGGCAGATTTCGTGCAAATCGAAAGATATATAGGGACTTTGGTGTATCATTCGGACGAAAATATATATGGGAGCTATATCTTAATCTGAACCGATTTTTCCCAATTTCAATAGGGTTGGTCCTTGGGCTAAATAAATAAGCTGTGCCAAATTTCATCGGATTATAAATGCGACGTGTACTTTGCTTACAATTGAACATCAACAAACGGAGGACAGATGGTAGGACGGACATGCATAAATCAACTCAGAAAGTGATTCTATGAATATATTGAAATTCGAGGAAAAGCATGCTAAGTGAACTTAGAAACACTAAAAATAAAATAACGACAAAGAAAAGTATACATAGCGAACTTGTCATAAAAAAGTCCGCACAACATAAAGAACTTTAAAACATGCTAAGTCGACTTAGAATACTATGATTCGGAGGCGTCGATATGTCTTCAGCTTTTTATACCCTACACAACTATGTTATCAGGGTATTATAGCTTTGTGCAGTTACAAGAGTTTGTAACCTCGCGAAATATTAGTCCTAGACCCACCTTTAAGTATACCAATCATATCTCGACTAGCTGAGTCGATCTATACATGTGTGTCCGTCCGTCTGTCCATTATAATTTGTAAACACGATAAAGGCCGCAGTTATGGACCAATCTTCACGAAATTTTGCATGTCGGATGGGTTTTGCCCAATGAAGACCCCTATTGTTTTTGTGAAAGATAGGTTAATATTTAGGGAATGAAATGGACCAAATACTAAATTTTTGTCGGATTTTCAGGTCGCTCCAGAGGCCGAAATATTGGCCCGAACATCGTGCCAATTTATTTCTTCTCCCGTGCATGGAGAAGGGGATCGGGCCAAAGAATATACATGCCTATTTTGATAAAGATTGGTCAATATTTAGCGGGTCAAATGGGCCTTGCCTTTTGTGTGAAAAATTACAAAATTTGTATTCTATAGCCTATATATTTACCCCTGAAGAAAAAAGATCCGAGAAGTTGATAGCATATCCAAGAGGAGTGGTTGACCTTTAAATTGATACCAATTATATGGTCGTATGTACTCAGATGTGGGAGTTACACTTAAATATTTGCAAGTGCTTACGTATTCAGATATTATTTAGTAAAACATTGCTACAATGGAGGGCGGAAATATAGGGCTGATCTCTTTGAAATTTTCCATGATGTTCCAGTTATGATCAAGGACAACGCCTTTAAATTTTGGTGATGATCAGATAATAATTTTGGGATGAAGTGGGCCAAAAACTTATTTTTGTGTTTTTTTTTTGAGTCGATCTAAAGCCACAATTGAAAGCTAAACATCACAACACAACCCACGGTGAAGGGAATCTGGCCAAGTAATTAGAAGGCCTGTACTGAATAGTAGTAATATTAGGAAAATTTGTCAGTGTAAGGAAGAGGTACTGTTGACCTCTAATCGGACAAGAACTATCACGAAATATTGCCCAAGCTCGGTATAAATATCCGCAGAAAGTAAGAGTTCCGTGGTAGTCCCTGTCCGACTATACTGGTTTATAAATACGTTTCTTGATTTGCGAATTGAGCCTAGATTGCGGTGTATTGAGTTTCGTTAAAATTGATTCTGATTGATTATATGAAAACATGAAAAGTCTAGGTTGAAAACCGTGCCAAAAAACCCCCCAAAATGCCGAATATGAGGGTTACCCGAAACATGGGCCAATATTGATAATTTTTGGGAAAGGTATATTTTTTACGCAATTGGAGTCAAAAAAATAGAAAAAAAAAACCGAAATTTAGGATTTAGTGTTATATGGAGGTTAATGTTAATACCCTTATTGCCATTGAGGGCATATACACGTTGATACGGCAAAAATGTGCCTCATCGAAATATTGCGTCGGACCAAATCCGTTTCAGACAATTTCGAGTCGATTTACATATGTCCGTCCTTCTACCGGCTAGTGCGCATGATAACTCTCGAAGGGGTTAGCCGAAAAAGAAATATTACGATTTTCAAAGTTTTTATCCAAACTTAGCTCAAGTACCTCCCCCACAAAATGGTCAAAATTGTGAAAAAAAATAATTTTATAATACCACGCGAACGGGCCCTCCGATTTGTACCAAACATTGTACAGTCTATTATCTTTACCAAGTCCATATTAAGTCCGAAATTGGGATATATTGTCAATATTTATAAATGATTGGTATTGTCAATATTTATAAATGACACTTTTTAATTATTGAACTCTCCTAAGTGCCGAAATTTGGGAGGTATACTATATATGGGGCTACCCTAAAAATTGGGCAATTATTGATCATTTGTAGTAGGGAAATTTTCAAGGTACTGCCGATATATCCAATACGTTGAAAAACGTGTCAAAAATCAATACAAGATATTCATAGAGTAATAATGAAATTATTACAGTCCACTCTTAAATATTGCGAGGTCTATTGTGAGATCAATAGATAGACGAACGGTATGTCGATTTAGCCATGACATATAATTCTATTCTGATTAAGAATGTATATACTCTATGTGGTCTCAGGTGAATATTATGAGGTATTGCAAACGAAATGCCTAATTTAATATAGACTCATTGTCATTGTGGAGAGTATAAAAAATATATAATGTATTATGATCAGGGTAACTATCGTCAGTCGATATGAAATGTTGAATATTCACCTACATTCGGTCTAGACGACTGTGCTCTCTAATATGCAAATCTTAAATAACATTTTTAATAGAACTTTTAGACATGTAAAATATTTCAAAACATGAAAATATTGCCATATAAGATTTCATTTGCTTCAAAGAATTTTCGAATGTAAGAAACTTCTATTATGTACCCATGTTGAATTTCTCAATCATCCTCTTAATTAAAAATGAACCGAGCGACACATGTGCATAATGTACTTTTTAAGCGGATGTTGCACACATTTACATTTAATTACATACATTTTAATGAGAACAATTGTCCTGTTGCAAAAATAAAAACAACACAGCCCAAGTCTATGGAATTAATGCAGTATTTTTGACTTACCTGCACAAAACAAAACTTGCAATTATTTCATTGCAGCAAATTCTAAGTGCAGATATCTTAAATTGATCACCTACCTCAAGATGCACGTAAGTGAAATTATTGTATAAGTATGGGACAATGTTAAATGTTCTGAAATACGCGATCAACACACGGTGACTGTGTGTAAAAAAATTACGTCTGATTTTAACGATGATATTTTCTGTGCAGCTACAATACAAAATTTGTATGTAAGAAGAAAGGGGAAAAATTGGTTGAGATGTCGGGTTAGTTTTCCACACTCCGAAAAACCCTCCTACTACGAAAAAGCAACGAAAAAGAAAGGTGCGGATTTATAGTTAATCTATACTAATAAAAGAGTAAAGTTATTGACTGACTGACTGATTTAATGATTCATCAACGCCCAGACGAAACGGCTGAAGCTAGAATCTTGAAATTTGGGTGAGGGTCGCTCTTGGTCCAAAGGTGACAGATAAGGCTGGGTTTTTGGAAATTCGTACTACAACGGTATGAAAAGTACTAAATGTGATACCATTTGTATTTGGCGAACCGGTGGAGCTAGAACTCTGAAATTTGGGTTGGTGGTCGTTGATGGAGTGTAATAGATGTACAAAAGGGTTTTTGGAAATTCGAACTATAACTATCCGAAAAGTACGAAAATGTACTAAATTTGGTACAATTTCGTAGCATGTGAATGGATTGAGCTAAAAACTTGAAATTTGGAATGCAAATTAAGGTTGAGAATTAGGGTCGATATGAGGAGAGTTTGGAAAGCGTGTACTCATGTGTACGAAAAGTACCTTATGGTACTATATTTGGTACAAATTTGATTTGGAGGTACAAATCGAGCTGGAATCCTAAAAATGTAAATTAACATTACCGTCGGAGTTGTGGGATTGGGATATGTACGCAGTTTTGCAAATTTTTACATATGTGTACGAAAAGTACTAAATCGTACTATAATTGGTACAATTTGGATTTGGGTGAACCGATAGCGCTGGAACAATGAAGTTTGGAGTTAGGATCATTGTAGGGATGTAGGATTAGGGTCAGTATTCAGTTTAACAAATTAATACTTATGGGTACTAAATGGTACTAAATTTGGTATATTTTTATTTTAGGTGAATTAATAGAGCTAGAATCATGAAATTTGGAGTCAGGATCACTGTTAAAGTGTAAGATTGAAATATGTAGCAAGTTTTAGAAATTTGTACTAATGTGTACTAAATTTGGTACAATTTAAAATGTGGGTGAAGCGATAGAGTTTAAATCATTAACTTTTGATTTAGGATCACTGTGGATGTGTAGGATTGGGGTATGAAGTTTTGGAAATTGGTACTATTGTCTATTAAATTTTGTACAATTTAAATTGTGGGTGAACCGATAGTGTTGGAATCCTGAAACTTGGATTTTGTATCACTGTGTGGGTGTTGGTTTGGGGTAAGAAGGAGGTTCAGGAAATTCATACTACTTTGTACTAAATTTGGTACAATTTGAATTGTGGGTGAACTGATAGACTTTGAATGCTGAAAGTTAGATTTAGGATCAATGTGGGGGTTTTGGTTTGGGTTAAGTAGGAAGTTTTGGAAATTCGTACTACTGTGCACTAAATTTGGTACAATTCGAATTGTGGATGAACCGATAGAATTTTAATACTGAAACTTGGATTTGGGGTTGACGGTGGGAATGTAAGTTTGGGGTAGGAAGGAAGTTTTAGAAATAAGTACTACTGTGTACTAAATTTGGTACAATTGAAATTGTGGGTAAACCGATAGAGTTAGAATCCTGAAATATGGATTTTGAATCACTGTGGGGGTGTATGATGGGGTATATAGGAAGTTTTGGAATTGGTACTACTGCGTACAAAATTTGGTACAATTTGAATTGTGGGTGAACCTATGGAGTTGAAATCATGAAACTTGGGTTTAGATTGGGGTATTTAGGAAGTTTTTGAAATTCGTACTACTGTGTACTAAATTTGGTACAATTTAAATTGTGGGTGAACCAATAGGGTTGGAATCCTGAAATTTGAATCTGGAATCATTGTGGGGGTGTAGGATCGGGGTATGCATGAAGTTTTGTTGGATGGTTGAAGAGGGTACTTATGGAAATAATGTGTGCTAAATAGAAAATTTGGATTTGGGTGAACCTTAAAAGCTCGATTCATAAAATTGGGTACTAAATGGAACTAAAATTTAATTTATGGTCGATGTTAATACACTTTTAAATATTTCCTACATTCGCTAATGA
>NW_026887206.1:0-11659 GCF_032173495.1 Musca vetustissima
TTAAATACCTATAACGTATTTATATTCTTGATCTGAATAAAATTCGATGTCGATTTAACAATGTGTTTCCGCCCATCTATCTGTTGAAATGTCGATAGAGGTCGCTAAAGTTAATATTGAGTTTTGAAGTATCGCATATTACACCTAGGATGTTTGGTATTGAAAATGGGATAGCCCCCATAAAACGGTACCCCCCAATTCTCGGTATTGTGAATCTCTATGGAACGTTTTTTCAACCCAATCAGCCGAATTTCGGTGTTTTGAGTTCTTATTGTGTAGACTATTCATTATTGGTCCATTTTTAGGGTATTTTCATATAACGATACATTCCAAAATTTTGGTATTTTTGGGAATTTGGTTACGCGTTTCAACAAAATTGGATGCAATTTTATTTTCAGTCATTTGTTCGGAAAGCCCCCATATAAGGGTACCCCCAATTTTCGGTATTTTGGGGTTCTTGAGCGCGTGTTTCAAACCGAATTTGCTGCAATTTAGTATTTTGTAGTCGTATATGGTAACAAAATTCCCTACCAAAAATTATTAATATTAGTCCCCATATAACCCCCTTTTATACCCTCCACCATAGTATAGAGGGTATACTAATTTCCTTTTTCCGTTTGTAACTCATCGAAATAATCATTTCCGACCCTATAAAGTATATATATATATACATATATTGGTGATCAGAGTGAAATTCTATGACGATATAGCCATGTCCGTTGTAATCACTCTAGCGTCTAGACGAATATCGGTCCACTTTTTCTGGTACCATATGTTGGTTTAATTGGTATTTTAGGTGTTCGAGCTCATTTTTCAACCGAATGGACTCTAATCGATTCAGGTTTCCATGTGGTGTAAAATTTTCATACCGAATTTTTAATACCGGTGTACGTTTTGGTGTAAGTAATAGTACCGACCCATTTTCGGTATTTTGAAGGTATTAACTGCATTTACCCATCAATATGACTGTAATTGGGTACAAAGGATTCTTAATGGATTTTTGACCTTACTTACTTAGGTTGTTCCATAAGCCGAGCTTAAAAAAGATTTCCAAGCGGTCTTGTGCGCAAGGCCACCAATTTGGAAGACCACGTTCCAAGATGTTGTTTTCTACTTGGACTTTCCATCTAATTCCTGGCCTTCCCCTTCTACGGGAACCATCAGTAGGCTCGTTTTTTATGCCTTTTGAGCTGGGGTATTTTGATTCATCCGCACAACATGACTGACTATGTCGATGTCCGCGTATAAATTGTAAAGCTCGTGGTTCATTCGACGCCGATATTCATCGTCGACGCAGATCGGCCCGTAGATGTTTCGGAGTATTTTTCTCTCAAACACCCCAAGAGCTGTCTCATCTGCTTGCGCAAGTACCCATGCTTCTGATCCATATAATAGCACGGGTAGTATCAGCGTCTTGTAAAGTGTGAGTATAGTCTGGCGGGAGGTGGCCTTGTTTCTAAACTGCTTACTTAGACCATAGTAGCATCTGTTGGCCATCACAATCCTTCTCCGAATTTCAAAACTGATGTCATTCGTTTTATTTATTTATGTTCGACCCATTATATCGATGTCATCGGCGTAGGCGAGTAACATGTGTTGTTTGGTGTACAGAGTGACCTTTTCCAGAAGGATGTTAAAAAGATCACCCGACAAACATTTTTGTGCACGGGACACAGGATGCTGAGGTTCCAACCATTGGGAATGCATTCATCTAGCCAAATAGTGCTAATCAGCTGGTGCATACTCCTGACCAGCATCTGGTCACCAGTCATGAATAGTTCGGCTGGTAACCCATCGGCTCCTGCTGCTTAGTTGTTCTTGAGCCGATTAATTGATTTTATGACCTCATCTTGGCTAGGTGGTATACACTCTATACCATCATCTCTAATTTGTTCTGGGGTATCTTCTTCATCGCCACTATTTGATACCAGAAGCTTTTCGAAAGGCTCCTTTCAGATCCTCAACATGCTGTCTGTATCTGTCACCAGGTTCGCTTCTTCATCTCTACAGGAGGATGTGCCTGCACCAAAGCCTTCGGTTTGGTGTTTTACTCGTTGGTAAATTTTCCGGACTTCATTCTGACACCTGTACATCTCGATTTGCTCACGCTCACGTTTTTCTTGTTCTTTCTTCTTTTTTCTGAAAACACGTTTCTCCTCTCTCCTTTTCTCCCGATAATTCTCCATCACATTACGTGTTGCTATTGTCTGCAGGGTTGCCCTATACACTGCGTTTTTCACATCAGTAGCATTACGACACTACTGATCGTACCATAGGTTTCTTCGTGGTGGTTTTTGGTACCCAATTGCCCCTTTTGCTGCAGTTTGTAGGGAGTGGCAATTCTTTGCCATTGTGCTTCGATACTATTATCGGGACAAGAAGTGCTTTCTTCAAGCAGATGGTTAAGTTGAGCGGAGTAGGCGTCGTGTTGTGTTTGCAGCTTTTCAACGTCGAGTTCTTGATCACAGAAAATTATTAATATAGGTCCATGTTTTGTCAATAACCTCACATAAGGTTAGCGCCCCATTGTTAATATTTTGAAGTTTTTCCTCATTAAAGTGACTATAATTTGGTAATCCGGGACAATTCTCTATATAGTTCCATGTTTAAATACAGCCCGGCATAAAAGCTCCACCCCATTTCCATAATTTCAGTTTTGGCGGTATTTTCTCGCCGAATTTTCAAAATAGGTTTCCGTATTGACATTGCCACAATTCTCGAAATTTTGAAGGTTTTGTAGTTGCGGTAATTTAGCACACCTAGGCCTTCGAGAGCTTATATACATATTTATAAATAATTTTCGATATCAAAACGTTTTGATCGATTTAAGGAATTTCGAGGGTATGAAATGTTTGGTCCGGCCGAACTTTACGACATTTTTATTTAGTTTACTGTATATTTATAAATAGCTTGAATATTGCTAGACATGTCTTTGTCATTGATTCAAGGTTTTACAAAAACCGCTTCTGTGTACTTTTCATATTTACATTGACGAATAACACTCATAACCATTAACGAGAAACTGTGGTGACAATTACAGATGCATGAAAATCATTCGCATCTTTGTAGAAACTGTGAAATTCTAACAACTTTGTTTACAGGAATAACGAGAGGATGTGATGACGAAACCTAATTTCCGGTCAACTACAAGAATAGGAGAAGTAGGCGCATGAAGAACTTGCCGTGAAAAAGAATATGCAATTTATAACCAACACTTTTATTGCCACTAGTGAGGGCATCAAATCATTTAGGTCTACAAGCACGAATGTTTTCCGCATTTCGTAGTTAGTTATCAACAAATATAATACAATTTCACGTTGGAATTAAATCGGCATATATATTATTGTATGTCCCAATAAAAATCGTAATAGCCCTTTTTGTATATACCCATTGTGTTTTAAATTCATTACTACATTATATTAGAGGGTGAAAAACATCAGACCACTTTTTTACAACCTATGAATAAAATATATTCCTTATGCCTTAATAATGGCAAAAATATGTCCTCATTAATGTCTTTGTATTTTCGCTGGAAACTTAAACACTTTCAAGGGTAGCTGCTGATGTTATTGTTTGATATAACAATTCATAAGAATTTTTCAAACTTTTCTCATGTAAACCTCGAAATCTTCAACAAACGAATAAAAAAGGAAACGCATAACTAGTTTTTAAATACCAAGGCTTAAAATATTTAAGAAATTATAATCTCAAATTAACTTCCACAGCTCAGGCAAGTATTTTTTATGTGTTATACAATGCGGCCCAGAAATGAACATTACGAAAGAAACAAAATTAACATCCTTCTTTTTAACCCAGTTGATATTGCACATATTTTTGGGGCAGACAAACAAAAGTACAAAAGCATATAAACAAATCAAAATTGCACTTGACACAAGAATATCTTGTGAACAGTGCAGTGAAAAGGCCAAAAAATGTTTTTTTTACAACATTTCAAACAATGAAAAAAACAAAACAAGTAAAAACCAGCAGGGAAAGGCAGACGGCACCGACATAATCTACAATGCGTAGCTTTTATACAAAAGGTGTACCTATAATTTCTATTGTAAACTACAGTAGTATTATTAAAGAGATACCATATGCTAGGGTGTCAAAATCGAATATACCGATTTTTTAACGGTCCATATCTCTGGAATGGCTAATGTTACTGGTTCGTGTTATCATCAGGATTATCCCATACATGATGTATGTATGATGAAATATGTTTGCGGATATATTTAGAACCTATTTTTGCAAGAATCACTGCGAAAGACTTACATCCTTTCATGAGGAGTCATTTTTTCTGTATTTCTTCCTTCGCTACTCTTCTTGACCTCCTCTTCTCCTATCGTTGCGTTGAGTTGTAGTGCACATTTGCCATAGTATTGATCAGACTTGCCATTGGAGAACTGTCCTAGGCCTACTACAAGTAGAATTTCATCTTCTTTCTTTTTTCCTCACCAGCTTCAGTTTGATTGTCTAGTTTATCGGGACGATATTTGTCACTAGTTTTCTCAGGGCTTCTATGCTCTTTGATGAATGCAGCTATTCAGAGTAATGGGGTCCCCGATTGCAGCAGGTTCTCCATGATCTTAATGTTGATCGCATCCTTCACCTCCTTATGGGTCTCCGTTTTTAGTTTTCTAGATGCCTTGTTGTCGATCACTGCATGACAGAGCTCGTCTCTTTCTCGCCACCTACCGACTTTTGCATAAGATGGAGAACGATTAGTTCGGATGTAGTTCGTCTTCTCGATATTAGAGTCGGCATCGCCACAATCGGTCGGTAGGCTTCCCATGCCATAAGTCGACGGGAAGCTCCTTTTCTTTTTGCGGGTTTGGAGTTCGTCTGCTCTTTCGGAGACCTAATCCTCTCCGCCACTTACAAGAAAGTGGAGCGACCGTCAAACATTGGCTTGCTGTTTTGACTTTTTTGGTTCATTCTGGATATTCTTCGCTTTCGTGCCCCTGTTCTTATTGGGTTTTGTATGTTTTTCTGGTCCCTTTAGATGCCACAATTATGACCTGAACAGTATGAGAAGTGGATTTGGATTTGTCCATGGAATAAGCATGACCCTTTACATGATAATTGGTCAACATTTAGCGGGATCCCAAACTTTTGTATATAAAATTGAAGGATATAGATAGGAAATGCCGTGCTGATCGCTTTGAAATTTTACATGAAGTTATATTCATGGGCAAGAACGATGCATAAAATATTCGGTGATGATCATATAACATTTAGAGGATGAAATAACCCAAAATCATTTTTTACTTGTTTTTTTACTACTATAAGTATTCTAAGCCGAACATCAAAAATGTAGTTAGGGGAAGGTTATTCTAATTAGAATGGCTCTTTCGATAATGATCGGTCAAATGAACCAAGATTTTGTGAGTGAAATAATACAATGAATCTTATAACGTAAATGTTACACAGGGAAACATGATTCGGAACAAAGGAGCTGTTAATCTACAATCGCTCAAGAGGGTGAAATATCACGCCATAATGTCCATGGCCCGGAATATAAATCCCCAGAAGGTAAGTGTTCAATGGTAAATGTGTACGGCAATGGTAGTTAAGTATGAACCTCTTTGAGATTTTTAAGAAAATTTTGGTGGTAACTCACACAATTTTATTTTGAAATATACAAAAATATGCTTACTGGTATGTATTTTATCTGAAAGGAATTTGCACTGACACTACCATATTGTGAATGTTGTTTCCTTTAATTTAGAAAATTCGAGAATGTGTTATCTCTAAAATACACAAAGTTCAACAGTAACGATAAAACAATCTTTGTTTAATATCATTTAGTTTCATAAAAATATACGCAAATGCATTAAAATTCATAAGTCTTTATACACACAGCTCTTGTGAGATATTTGTGTGTAACACAACAAAATTGTGAACATATTTGTGCACTGGCTCACACATACTTACCCACATCTAACCCACCAAACGCCCTGAATAAGGCGAATAAAAAAGACAACAATGACAACTTCAGGGTCTAAGTTAATTGACATATCCGTTGTCGAGTTAAATGTATGTGCAGCTACGTAATTTTCCATATGCATTTTAATTGTTTTACAGTTTGCTCGATTAGTTACGAAAAGCCGCTAAAAATAACAATTCACTGAAAAAAAAAACTAAATAACAAATGTTACTTCTAAAAACTAACAGAACTTGAAATAAATGAAAAGGCTTAAAGCAATAAGCCTTAAATGATCGCTGCTACTTTTTGAATCTCAATTCCTATAATTTATTTTTCGTTCAACAAAAAATGTTGTATAAACTCTGAATCATTTTGAAAAATTTCAGATTAGAAATAATTTAAGTTAGATACATAATTTGAAATCGAAAGTTAATATAGACTTCACTATGTCATGTTTTGTTTAAAAATTAGCCGTATTTTCCCACAATTTGATATAAAAAGGGTTTAGATGCTGACATACACAAATACAGCAAATGTTCAATATAGGTTCACGTTTTAACCTAGCATCCATATAAGGGTTGTGTACCGTTGTCAGTATTTCGAAGACATAACCGCATATTATCATTAGCGCTTGGAATTCCGGCATATTGGAGGGGAAACCATACATCTGGTCCCGACACATTTTATTAGCTCTTCGAGTTTTAGCTGCACTTTCCCAAAGATTTGTAGAAAAAGGTTCATGTGTTGACATAGCCGCCATAAAATTATCCTGGTGTTTTAAAGGTTTTAGTCGAATTTTACACAGAAGTTGTGCAAAAAGGCAATTCGGATTGTTATCGAGCGAAAAAAACATGCAAGACCGTACACAATAGATTTTGTATACCCTTCACCACACTGTGGTACTGAGAATTATGTCGTCCGATTTTCAGCAAATGGGGCACAAAAACTTCTATTGTTAAAATCCTGGCCACAATCCAATAAATGTCTGTAAAAGCAAAAGAAACGAAATAGACATATTGAAATTGAAAAAAACGTCCAGATGTACATATAGCTCCATTTTATAGTTTTGTCCGATTTTAAGTAAATTGTGCACCAAAGACCCAAAATTAAGTCGATTGGCACAAAATTTTGCAGAACGTACAGAAAAACGTACGTAAAGTTTTTTTAATCGGTTAAGATTTAGATATAGCTTCCATATATAGTTTCGTCCGATTTAAGGTAAATAGTGCGCCAAAGACCCAAGTTAGGCAGATTGGCACCCAATTTTGAACAGCTTATTGAAGATACTATAGTAACGTGTGTAAACTTTTGTTGAAATCGGTTTGCACAACGTGCTAAAGTTAGTGTAGTCTAACGTGTGTCAAGTTTTGTTGAAATCAGTTCAGATTGAAATAGCTCCCATATATATTCGTCCGATTTCAAGTTTATGATGCGCCAAGGACCCAAAATATGGCCGATAGGAAAAAACACATACTGAAATTAGTATAACAAACCTGTGACAAGTTCCCTTGAAATCGCTTAATATTTGGATATACGTAAATAGTGCACCAAAGTCGAAATGTTTATCAGATTGACATGAAATTTTGCACAGCGTATAAAATTGAACATAGAATTGTCCCATTGTAATAAAAGCTTCTGTTCAATATACCCATAGTGGTTACTACTTTCCTTACTGGTTTTATATTGATGATTATAGTACGTTTATATTGTACCGCATTTCGTTAACCCAATGAGCTAAAATTGCCAATTCCGTTGTATGTATGCCAAATATATACTCGTAATGTATTTTTTTCAGGTAAGTGTGTTAGTTGTTGTCGATATAGCATCCGGTGACATTTCTCTCCCGAAGTATTGTCTTACACCATTTTATTTGTGAAATGTCAATGCTGTTGTTTTACCAAAGCAGTAGGATGTGATTTGAACTATTGGTTTTGTAGGCTAAATGTCGCTTATGTTCTTGTTTTTTTTCGCAAAATGGCAAGCCCCTTTGTGGACTGATATTTCATGTCTCTATGACAAAAACGTTTCTAACATCATTGGAAGTTTTCTAGTAATTTGTAGTTGGTGTAAAGCAACACAACAATGCATTAGTCTAATAACCGGAAACGGATGTTTGTTTGGTCATCATTTAGTGAAATATCACAGAACATCCGTTGTAGAAAGTCGAAATGTCATTCGAAAAACTAAATACACAATGTGGTCTAATTATTTCCGCTCATAAAACAACAAATTTACGGTTGGTTTTCGGTGACATAAAATATAAATTTAAATGTACATATACGAATTTATTATTTGAGGTTAGAAAAATTAGTAATGTTTTATCGTTTTGCAGAGAGTATATGTCTTGATTATCAAACCAAAGTAAAAGCAATAATGGTTTCAGATCTGATATCGGACGAAACTATACGTGGGAGATGTAACAAAATCTGAACCGTTTATTTAAAATTTTACATGGACAGACAGACGGAGGGAGGCGTAGCCTCGTTTCCTTTTCCATTGTATTATGTATAAATACATAATACAATGGAAAACAGTGTGATGAAGGAAATACAAATGCAGTCTATACGTCTCGAAATGCCACTGTTTAAGTGAGATGTGCTGGAATGAACTCTATTGAAATAGGAGAAAGTCGGTTCCGACGGTTACACATCGTTAAGCATATTAAATTTTGTATAAATCGGTTGCGATTAAGATAGACCTGCGTATATATTTTCGTACGAATTGTGCACCAAATTTGATCCGATTTTATATTCCTAGTTCATCAAAGTCCCTATATCGGCCAATTTATTTATGAACACAAATTCTTTAAACAAATAAAAATTCAATTTCATTTTTCATGAAATAGAAAACATGGTAATATACCTCTTATCCACACTACGCTTTATAGCCGACAAAAGCATCCCTACTTTCGATATTGTAATGAAATTACGATACAATAACATAAAATCCCCAATATTGTTGTGGACTTTCATTCATTGGTATTGACCTGCAAGGCAGATATACCTACAAATACGTAAATATATAGATATGTAAATACAATGTGATACTGGACTTATTTCGATGCAATGCAATGCAATGCACACATATAATGTCCAACCAAACCCATTGCGGGCATCGGATATCAAGATACAACGTCAGGATGTTGAAATCGTTCAGGGATAACATCCTGCGTGTTGAGGATGCGTTAGCTTCTTCTTCAACTTCTTTTATTCGCATGATGATAAATAAAGTTTGAACGTTATGCGACAAACATTATCTCCTCTCCGTCCAAAAACCACCATGGAAATGAAAAATAAAATAAGGAAAGTTAAATGCATGGAAAGAACGAACGCATGCTGCAGGGCGAAGGTCCATTGGTTGTAACTGAGAAATAATCATTCGTTGTGTGTACGTGGGTTTGCAAGTATATTCCGTAGTACGTGACTTTCCATCGACATATCAGCCCAGATTAAAATATTACTACACAAAATATATGCATTCCGGTCTTTTTGACATTTTCACAGGTATTTGCTTGGCAACCCTGTCGTGATTGTTGATAAATTTTTGTCGTGCTCCTGTTTTTGATTAAAAATATTTATTTTGTGTTTTTTTTTTAACCCGTTTGTGAATCTTAAAAAGTGTTTACAGTGTTTAAAATCTATTTTTGATTTGTCTGTGCTAATTGGTGTAGTGAGTTTTGTGATAAATAATAAAAATCAATTTATTTTTTTATTCGTATTCCGTGTTCCATTCCCTGTTTGTTTCCCTTGTTACATTACGTCGCCGTCCGTTTCTGGGCAGAAACGAAAGCGGTCTTCGAAGAAGGCACCAACTAAAATTATGCCTATTCTTAAAGCCTCTATTTCTGCTGGGAATACTGTATCACGAACAGCGTCAGATAATATTGATAAAACTGATGCTGTTAATGAACAGACTTATGCCAGTGTGGTGTCTCATACAACCATGGAAGCTAGCAAGGATGTATTGGAAGTGACAATACCTCATAACGCTATGAGTATTGATAACAGTAGTCTTGAGAAGACCGACAAATCTACTCATAGTACACAGGTGTTGTCAGTTCCTTCTTCTGGTGCGTTTTCCGAGATTGTAGCTGGCAATTCCCCACTACCTACCCAAAGACCATTATCAATGGCCCCTGTCATAAAAATGGTTTTTGTGTCTAGGTTTGCGCCTGATACCTCGGCTGAGGATATAAATTACTATATCAAATCAAAAATAAATGGTAATTATTTTCTAAGATGCTACAAGCTTCGATCGGCATACTCTGAAAGTAGATCATCATTTAAAATAGTAGTTCATGATGATATATTTCCAAGTATGATATCGAAAGATTTTTGGCCTGCTAGAGCGTTTGTTAAAGAATTCCTAGAAAGATCAGATAATTTAGCTCATTTACCTCAGAGATCTGAACCAGTATCAAAAAACTAGATAACCTATTTACCATATGCTATCAGAATGTAAGGGGGTTAAACACTAAATTAACTCGTTTATTTACTGATAGCATTGGTTTTGAATTTAGCATTATTGTGTTTACTGAGACCTGGCTCAAAACGTCTGTGTTAAATAGTGAAATTATGTGTTCAAAATATCAAATATTTAGAAAAGATCGTACTGGTAAAAAAGGTGGCGGCGTCCTTATTGCAGTTGATGCCAAATTTTCCACTAATTTAATTAAATTAAATTGTTGTTCTGACATAGAATTTATCTGCATTTCAATTGAATTGGGTAAATTTAAACTATTCGTTACGTGCTCATATATACCTCCTTCATCGCATCTTGATATTTATAATCAGCATTTAGCAGCACTAAACTCAATTATTAATATTATGAATGATTCCGATAGAATTTTAGTTCTTGGTGATTTTAATATGCCATCTGTAAAGTGGCTCTCATTGCCAGACTCAGAAAGTTTAACGCCGTTGACATCTGAAGCAAATGTAAACCAATATACATTTGATATTGTTAATCGATTTTGTGAAATTAATCTCCTTCAAATAAATAATATTTTAAATTGTAATGATAGAATCCTTGATCTAGTATTTGTAAATTTTACACAATTTTTTGAATTAATTCGAATTCCTGCTATATGTACTCCAGAAGATAATCATCATCCAACATTATATATAACCATGAGCCATAATTCTACAATTAACGAAAGATCATGTGACTCATTTAAAAATATTCTTAACTATAAAAAAGCAAATTTTCGAAAGCTTAATTCTCTTATTTCATCTGTAAACTGGACAACTGCATGTCAATGTAAGAATCACACAGATTTTGAATTTATAATAGATAAATTTTATAATACTCTAAATAAATTTATTTCTGAATGTGTTCCAACTGTTAGAATTAAAAATTCTGACAGATATCCATGGATTTCGCGGGAGTTATCAAGTATGAAAAATTTAAAAAATAAACTTTTTCGAAAATATAAGAAGTCAGGCTCATCTATAGACTACGCTAATTATTCTGTTGCTAGGTCCAAATATACCATAGAGTCCCGTAGATTGTATAATAATTACCTCAACAAGATCAAAAATAATTTTAAAACTAATCCTAAGTCATTTTATGAGTTTGTTAACTTAAAAAGAAAAGTTTCCTCAAAACCCACAATTTTGAAATGCAACAATAAGGAGTTTGTAAAAAACTCTGAAATAGCAGAATGTTTTGCAAATTTTTTCGCCTCTACTTATTCATCTGCAGTTTGTCCAAATATAAGCTCATATCCTT
>NW_026887207.1:0-11648 GCF_032173495.1 Musca vetustissima
CCCACAGTGATATTAAATCCAAGTTTCAGGATTTCAACTCTATCGATTCAACCACAATGTAAATTGTACCAAATTTAGTACACAGTAGTACGAATTTCTAAAACCTCCTTCTTACCACAAACCTACACCCCCATAGTGATCCTAAATCCAAGTTTCAGGATTCCTATTCTATCGTTTCACTCACAATTAAAATTGTACCAAATTTAGAACACAGTAGTACGAATTTCCAAAACTTCCTACATACCCGAATTCTACACCTCCACAGTCATCCTAAATCAAAATTTCAGGATTCCAACTCTATCGATTCACCCACAATGTAAATTGTACCAAATTTAGTACACAGTTGTACTTATTTCCAAAACCTCCTTCTTACCACAAACCTACACCCCCATAGTGATCCTAAATCCAGGTTTTAGGATTCCAACTTTATCGGTTGAACCACAATTCAAATTGTACTAAATTTAGTACATATTAGTACCAATTTCCAAATCTTCCTACATTCCCCAATCCTACACCTCCCCAGTGTTCATAAATCTAAATTTTAGGATTCCAATTCATTTACCCAAAAATCAAATCGTACTAAATTTAGTACAAAGTAGTACCAATTTCCAAACCCTCCTACATACCCCAATCCTACACCTCCACAGTGATCCTAAATCAGAATTTCAGGATTCCACAATTTAAATTGTACCACTGCATTGTACCAGTGCACTTAGTACAAATTTCTAAAACTTCCTACATACCACAACCCTGCACCGTCACAGTGATCCCAAATCCAAGTTTCAGGATTCCAACTCTATCGGTTCACTCACAATTCAAATTGTACCAAATTTAGTACCATTTAGTACACATAAGTATTATTTTCTTAAACTGAATCCTGACCCCAATCCCACACCCCTACAGTGGTCCTGACTTCAAATTTAAGTGTTCCCGCTCTATAGGATCACCAAAATCCAAACTGTACCGATTATAGTACGATTTAGTACTTTTCGTACACATAAATACAAAATTTCCAAAACTACGTACATATTCTAATGCTACTCTCTGGCGGTAATGTTAATTACAAATTTCAGGATTCCATGTCCATTTGTACCTCCAATTAAAAATTGTACCAAATATAGGACCCTATAGTACTTTTCGTATACATGCGTACCGGCTTTCAAAACTACCTCCTTATATCGACCCTACTTCTCAACCTTTATTCGCATTCCAAATTTCATATTTTTAGCTCTATCCATTCACATGCTACGAAATTGTACCAACTTTAGTGCATTTTAATACATTTCGGATACAAATAGTTCTAATGTCTAAAAACCCCTTTGCTACATTTATTCTATACTCCATCAATGACCCTCAATCCAAATTTCAGAGTTTTAGTTGCACCGGTTCGGCAAATACAAATGCCACCAAATTTAGTACTTTTCGTGCCAAAAACCCAGCCCCATCTGACACCTCTGGACCAAGATTGATCCGTTAGTCAATAACTTTACTCTTTTATTAGTATAGATTGACCCTTTGTGAGGAATGTGTCCCATCTTCGTACCTGTTCTAGGTTTGGTAAACATTATAGGCTGTGTGAAGATAGTAAAATCGGTATCCAATCGTCTGATATTGAATTTATAAATATTAAATATTTTGACGGGCAGATGTATTAGAAGGAGTGGACCAATGGATTCCATCTTCGGACCTGATCTAAGATAATAAATTCTTGAATTCTGAACGAGTGGACCGATATTCTCCATCTTCGAACTTAAATTAAGTTTGGATGAAATATTAAGGTGTACAAATTTTGGAGGAAATCGGTTACTTCTTCGAGAGTTATCGTACGCCCCAGCCTCCCAGACGGACAGACGGACGGACATTTGTAAATCGACTCCAAATTGTCTGAAACGAATTTGGTCCAAATCGTTTTTAAGCTCGGCTGATGGAATGAAAGTTCTGTCACAAGCCAGCTAAGTAAGTATTTTAAGGCGTTGAATTTTTTAAAAATAAATTTTCTAAGGCGTGGACTTTTCAAGTGTATATATTCAAGGACTCTCACTGGGCGTGGACTTTTCAAGTATATATATTCAAGGACTCTCACTGGGAGTGGATTTTTGAAAAAATATTCTTTAAAAAAATTAACGTCCTTAATAGGTCCTTAAATTATTCTTTAAAAAAAATTAACGTCCTTAATAGGTCCAATTCACGCCTTTGAAGGTCCTTAAAAATTATTCTTTAAAAAATCCATGCCGTTGAAGGTCCTTAAAAAGTATTCTTTAAAAAATCCACGCCTGTTGAAGGTAATTAAAAATTATTCTTTAAAAAATCCACGTCATTAAAAAGATTATTTAGAAAATCCATGTTGATTGGTCCTTGAAATCCAGGCATTGGCGTTCAGTTTTAAAGATATGTTTTTCAATCGTTGATTTTTATACCCTACACAACTATGTTGTCAGGGTATTATAGCTTTGTGCAGCCCCAAAAGTTTGTAACGCCGCGAAATATTGGTCCTAGACCCACCTTTAAGTATACCGATCGTCATATCTCGACTAGCTGAGTCGATCTAAACATGTGTGTCCGTCCGTCCGTCTGTCCACAGTTATGGACCAGGCCACAGTTATGGACCAATCTTCACGAAATTTTGCATGTAGGATGGGTTCGGCCCAAATGAAGACCCCTATTGTTTTTGGGAAAGATCGTTTAATATTTAGGGGATGGACAAAATTCTAAATTTTTGTCGGTTTTTCTGGTCGCTCCAGAGGCCACAATAGTGGCCCGAACATGTCGAATTTTTACATGGAGAAGGGGATAGGGCCAAAGAATAAGCATGACTGTTTTGATAAAGATCGGTCAATATTTAGCGGGTCAAATGGACCCTGACTTCTGTGTGAAAATTTAAAAAAATTGTATTCTATAGCGTATAAATTTACCCCTGAAAGACAGAGACCCTGAAGTTGATGCTATATCCAAGAGGAGTGGTTGACCTTTAAATTGATACCAATTATGTCGTCGTATGTAATTGGATGTGGGAGTTACATTTCAATATTTACAGGTGCTTCCGTACTCAGATATTATTTAGTAACACATTGAAATGTTCCATGAGGTTCCAGTCATGGTAAATTTTTTGATCCATTGTAAAGGCCACAATTGAAAGCGGAACATAACAACACAACCCACGGTGAAGGGAATTTGGACAAGTAATTGAAAGGGTAGTACTGAACATTAGTAACATTTACTTTACATTTACTTACATTCCATAGTGAGGCATTTGAATTTTAATTTTTTTCATAGAGCTCCGAGTGCTATGCCATGCAAATCTAAGTTCAGATGTGTGTCATTTACAATTGTTTCACTCTTTGTTAATGTTACTCTAACAAGCAGAGTTGCGCACTGGAAGCGTATTGAGCCCATAACCCAGAGGTCCGAGGATCGAAAACGTGCTCTGACCCCCATTCTCGGGGTCAAATTTTTTGTTGATATAATTCGAATCTACACTGATTAAAGAATGTCTCTACACAATTTCAAGAACTCTTGAAGATATAGCCGATTTATTGTGTCAGCATCAAGTGACGGCTGAAGGGCTTCTCAAACTTTAAATGCGTTTTTCTCTAAACATGGCGGGCACGATAACTCAAAAACTAATAATCCAATCGGTTCCAAATTTTGCAACGTTTCTCTGGGAGTGTATAGCTCTCGTATGAACTAGGATAAAGCCAATCGGTGAAGATCTTCCTTATTTTTAAACCTGTTTTTTGTTAAAAAATCGGCGATTTTCCAAAAATATTTTTTCAAAGGTCCACCATTTTGTTAATTTGTTAATTTGCATTTGTACTCATTTACCAGCCCATTTAAAATCTTGAAAAATTAAAACCAAAATTGGGGGGGAGGGTTCCCTTAATTAAAATAAAAAATATAAATGTAACAAAATTCCAAATAAATTTTTGCCGTTTGATAAAATTGTTAGTATGTGCAAATTTTCATCAATTTTAATACTCAGGTGGGAGCCGTTGTGGCCCTGATGTCAATAGTTCCCATTTTCCCAATCTGCAATATTCGCTTTGAATAAAATTATGAAAAAAGAAATCGATACACCCTCATTAACTTATATCCTCCTTCATATATCCATTTTGCTATTGGATAAACAAATTTTCAAAATGTTAACTCGTTGTGGGGAAGGTACCAAAAGGGTCATTTGTAAATCGTCTGTAGATTGTCTGAAATGGAGTAAGTCCAATGAAATATGGGATCTAAAAAAATAATAATAATAATCTTTAAAAATCCACGTCTAGGCCGATGGGTCCTTAAAAACTTCATATTTAAAATTCACATCTAAGCCGATGGTTCCTTAAAAACTTAATCTTTAAAAATCCACGTCTAGGCCGATGGTTCCTTGAAAACTTAATCTTTAAAATCCACGTCTAGGCCGATGGTTCCTTAAAAACTTAATCTTTAAAAAACCACGCCTAGGCCGCATCTCAAAACCAGTGAGCGGAGCAGTATAATCGGACAGGACCAACTACCACGAAAATCTAACTTTCTACGGTTCTATATTCTGAACCTGCCAATATTTCGCGATATTTGCATGCTCTTGTCCGATTATAAGTCAACAGCTCCACTTTTTTAACCCTGGCATATTTTTCAAATAAAAATTTGGTCACGTTAAGTTTTGATTGATTTGACCCTCGGAAACATCCAATATAATAATGTTGTTAAGACCGAATAAAATTCTGACAAAAATAAAGTTTTCGGTTCATTGCATATCAAATATCAACTCAAGATTACCGAAAATTATAGACGTCGTGCTTCATCATAACCGTAACATCATGTAAAATTGCAAAGCGATCAGCGAGACATTTCCGCCCTCTAATGGAGTAATGGTAATACTGAACAATATAATAACCCATAGACACCTTTCAATGTTTACGTACAAATCACACATCCGAATACATACAGCAATATAATTGATATCAATTTAAAGGTCAACCACTTATCTAGTATATACTTTCAACTTCTGGGGTCTATATCCCTCAAGAGTAAATATATACGTTTACAAATTACAATGCATAGACGGACGGACCCATGTCTAAATCGATTTAGCTAGTCGAGATATGACGATGGGTATACTTGGGTGGGTCTAAGACCAATATTTCGGCATTACAAACTCTTTGGGCTGTACAAAACTATAATACCCTGACAACATAGTAGTGTAGGGTATAAAAATCAATATCTGTGTTGATTGGCTCCTGAAAAAATTATTCTTCAAAAAATCTACCTTCAGTAAAATGTAGACCTTGTATATGTCATATTTTCATCAAAGCCATAAAATGTCCAATATGTCTCCTTATAGTAAATATGACAAGGATACGTATACAATCACATCGTATACAAAATCACTGCGGGTTATTATTCTTTTTTATTCCCTATGATGAATTGTTACTAGATCATAGTTGCGACCTGTCACTTTTTTTATATTGTGTCGTAACACATTTATAATGGACATATTTAATAATGTCTGTGATGATTTTTTTTAACGTAACAAACACACACACACAACAAATTATCATATAACTGTCTGTAAATGTGAGTGTGTGTGCCATGTGTCCATGGAATATTATGAATGAACATCATCATCGTCAACAACCGTTTGTTTCCCATATATTTCATATATTTTTTTTCTCTCTCAGACGAAGGATATGAAGGTATGGGGTACTATGGGTACCAGGGTTTCCTTTTTCGTCCGTCTGGTTTGTTTAACACACACTTACATACATATAGCCAGAGGGGGCAAACATTACACACACACATATTCACTTATAAAATTACATATGTATGGAATATAATATGGTCCATGATTTTATTGTTGTTGTCGTTCCTTTTTTTTTTCTTTTGTTCTTTGATATCGTCACACATCAAATGAAAAAAATGCAGGAATATATTTGTATAAAGGTTTGAGTGAGTCTGGACGATATTGTGAGGATGATAATTCTTTCATGGAAATTCTACACTTGTTTCCTGCATCTACCTTCCCTCTTCATCATACAATGTCTCTCCTCCCCTTCATTTTTATAAAATGTTGTGTTAATAAATTAAATTTTTACTGACTCTGTCGCTACTTTTTTTTTGTTACTGCTTCTGTGTTCTACAACATTTGCAAGCGTAGTGAAGCGTGAAAGCAAGCCAGCAAGGCAAGAAGAACTTCGCATTCACATTTGCTGCTGTATGGAAGTGGAAAATTGAGTGAAATTAAATTTTATTATATCGGGCAAACAACAAGTGAAGGAAAAGTAAGTCAAACGCATGACAATTAAATTTAATTGCTTTTTAAATAAGTGTTAAATATGATGATGTTGGTACTGTTTTTTAATATTTTTTACAATTCGTTAAAGCTGGCCGTGGTGCCGTGTAACTTTGGTGGAAGTTCTGAATAGCCTGCATATTTCGTCCTTTCAATTCTGCCTCTCAAAACTGCTGTTGTGTTCATTACAACCACTTGTGACTTAAATTGTTGTTTACTTGTTTGCGGATTATGACAAGTGCGTGTGTGTAAATGTGTCGGTGTGTTTGACTCTCCCTCTGTGGTCGGTGTGATATGTTTATTTGTGGTAGTGTTGATGACGATGTTGATGATGGCGAATTTACTTTTTAATCAATTTTAATTACATTTATTTGTTAAAAAGCGTAAATACATAAGAACACACAAACGAACACAATATTTTCCACTTCAATGCAGATTTTGAATAGCTTTAAGTGATTTTCCTTTTTCTTATTGACAAAAGAAAAACATATTTCGAAGAAAACAAATAAAGGAATTACAATTAAAGCACTCCATATGTAAATAATATGAAGATGTGATTAAAAATATTAATAAAAAAATAAGGGATTGGAAATTTAATTGATTGAAAATGTAAAAGGAAACAACAACAGTGGAAGAAACATGAAAATGTTGTGAAGGTAATATATGTGGCCCTCAAACCCAATTTTTAGTATACCAATAGGCATATTCCGTCTAACTGAATCGATCTAGCCGTGAATGTCCGTCTATTATAAATTGTAATCAAAGTACTCGTACGGGCCGCAGTTAAGGACCAATCGTCACGAATTTTTTCAAGTAGGTTCGATTCTGCCAAATGGACCAAACTCGTATTTCTCTCCATCTTTCTGGTCGCTTTACACAATTATGACCCGAATATCACGAAATTTTCCCCTGTGAAAATTATGTACAGAATTAAAGACACTCAGGAATTGGGGAAGGAACTTTATTGTACCGCAAATTAAGCGGGAACTTGTAACATATCGCTCATATTGCAGAAAATGTTTATGTAAGGAACAACTTTTCAATTAGAGTGTGTAAGAGATATTCATACGAAGTTTTCACGTTTTTTGAGTTATTTTAAACTATTAAAAACCAGTGAGCGGAGCTGTATAGTCGAACGGGGCCGATCATATGATACCCTACACAACTTCCACGAAAATCTAACTTTCTGTGGTACTGCATTCTGAGCTTGGACAATATTTTGCGAATGTTCGGCTTGTGGCCTATAGATCGACTCGAAAAAACTCAAAAAATTATGTTTTCGGTCCACTTCATCCCAAAATTATTATCTGATCATCACCGAAAATTATAGGCATTGTCCACGCCTGTTTAAGTCCTTGAAAAATAATCTTTAAAAAATCCACGCCTGTTTAAGTCCTTGAAAAATGATCTTTAAAAAATCCAAGTCCTTGAAAAATGATCTTTAAAAAATCCAAGTCCTTGAAAAATGATCTTTAAAAAATCCAAGTCCTTGAAAAATGATCTTTAAAAAATCCAAGTCCTTGAAAAATGATCTTTAAAAAATCCACGCCTGTTTAAGTCCTTGAAAAATGATCTTTAAAAAATCCAAGTCCTTGAAAAATGATCTTTAAAAAATCCACGCCTGTTTAAGTCCTTGAAAAATGATCTTTAAAAAATCCACGCCTGTTTAAGTCCTTGAAAAATGATCTTTAAAAAATCCACGCCTGTTTAAGTCCTTGAAAAATGATCTTTAAAAAATCCACGCCTGTTTAAGTCCTTGAAAAATGATCTTTAAAAAATCCACGCCTGTTTAAGTCCTTGAAAAATGATCTTTAAAAAATCCACGCCTGTTTAAGTCCTTGAAAAATGATCTTTAAAAAATCCACGCCTGTTTAAGTCCTTGAAAAATGATCTTTAAAAAATCCACGCCTCTTTAAGTCCTTGAAAAATGATCTTTAAAAAATCCACGCCTGTTTATAGTCCTTGAAAAATGATCTTTAAAAAATCCACTCCTCTTATAGGCCTTGAAAAAATATTCTTTAAATAATCCACGCCTCTTATAGGCCTTGAAAAATGATCTTTAAAAAATCCACGCCTGTTTAAGTCCTTGAAAAATGATCTTTAAAAAATCCACGCCTGTTTAAGTCCTTGAAAAATGATCTTTAAAAAATCCACGCCTGTTTAAGTCCTTGAAAAATGGTCTTTAAAAAATCCACGCCTGTTTAAGTCCTTGAAAATGGTCTTTAAAAAATCCACGCCTGTTTAAGTCCTTGAAAAATTATCTTTAAAAAATCCCCGCCTGTTTAAGTCCTTGAAAAATGATCTTTAAAAAATCCACGCCTGTTTAAGTCCTTGAAAAATGATCTTTAAAAAATCCACGCCTGTTTAAGTCCTTGAAAAATGATCTTTAAAACATCCACGCCTTGGATAGGCCTTGAAAAAAATTAATCTTTAAAAAATCCACGCCTGTTTAGGTCCTTGAAAAATGAGTCTTTAAAAAATCCACGCCTGTTTAGGTCCTTGAAAAATAAATCTTTAAAAAATCCACACCTGTTTAGGTCCTTGAAAAATTAATCTTTAAAAAATCCACGCCTTTTTAGGTCCTTGATAAATTAATCTTTAAAAAATCCACGCCTTTTTAGGTCCTTGTAAAATTAATTTTTAAAAAATCCACGCCTGTTTAGGTCCTTGAAAAATTAATCTTTAAAAAATCCACGCCTGTTTAAGTCCTTGAAAAATTATCTTTAAAAAATCCACGCCTTCTATAGTCCTTGAAAAAATGATCTTTAAAAAATCCACGCCTGTTTAAGTCCTTGAAAAATGATCTTTAAAAAATCCACGCCTGTTTAAGTCCTTGAAAAATGATCTTTAAAAAATCCACGCCTGTTTAAGTCCTTGAAAAATGATCTTTAAAATATCCACGCCTGTTTAAGTCCTTTAAAAATGATCTTTAAAAAATCCACGCCTGTTTAAGTCCTTGAAAAATGATCTTTAAAAAATCCACGCCTGTTTAAGTCCTTGAAAAATGATCTTTAAAAAATCCACGCCTGTTTAAGTCCTTGAAAAATGATCTTTAAAAAATCCACGCCTGTTTAAGTCCTTGAAAAATGATCTTTAAAAAATCCACGCCTGTTTAAGTCCTTGAAAAATGATCTTTAAAAAATCCACGCCTGTTATAGTCCTTGAAAAATGATCTTTAAAAAATCCACGCCTTGGATAGGCCTTGAAAAATGATCTTTGAAAAATCCACGCCTTGGATAGGCCTTGAAAAATGATCTTTAAAAAATCCACGCCTTGGATAGGCCTTGAAAAATGATCTTTAAAAAATCCACGCCTGTTTAAGTCCTTGAAAAATGGTCTTTAAAAAATCCACGCCTGTTTAAGTCCTTGAAAATGGTCTTTAAAAAATCCACGCCTGTTTAAGTCCTTGAAAAATTATCTTTAAAAAATCCCCGCCTGTTTAAGTCCTTGAAAAATGATCTTTAAAAAATCCACGCCTGTTTAAGTCCTTGAAAAATGATCTTTAAAAAATCCACGCCTGTTTAAGTCCTTGAAAAATGATCTTTAAAACATCCACGCCTGTTTAAGTCCTTGAAAATTAATCTTTAAAAAATCCACGCCTGTTTAGGTCCTTGAAAAATGAGTCTTTAAAAAATCCACGCCTGTTTAGGTCCTTGAAAAATAAATCTTTAAAAAATCCACACCTGTTTAGGTCCTTGAAAAATTAATCTTTAAAAAATCCACGCCTTTTTAGGTCCTTGATAAATTAATCTTTAAAAAATCCACGCCTTTTTAGGTCCTTGTAAAATTAATTTTTAAAAAATCCACGCCTGTTTAGGTCCTTGAAAAATTAATCTTTAAAAAATCCACGCCTGTTTAAGTCCTTGAAAAATTATCTTTAAAAAATCCACGCCTTCTATAGTCCTTGAAAAAATGATCTTTAAAAAATCCACGCCTGTTTAAGTCCTTGAAAAATGATCTTTAAAAAATCCACACCTGTTTAGGTCCTTGAAAAATGATCTTTAAAAAATCCACGCCTGTTTAAGTCCTTGAAAAATGATCTTTAAAAAATCCACACCTGTTTAGGTCCTTGAAAAATTAATCTTTAAAAAATCCACGCCTGTTTAGGTCCTTGAAAAGTTCATCTTTAAAAAACACAACGCCTGTCTCGGGTCCTTGAAAAAATCGACGCCTGCCTTGGGTCCCTGAAAAAATGTTATTTAAAAAACCCACGCCCTCTTTTAGGTCTCGAAAAAAGTATTTTTAAAAAAATTGAAAAAATATTCTTTAAAAAATCCATGTCTTCGTTCAAGAAATATTCTTGAAAAAAATACTGATTCTTTAAAATTCAAATAAAATGAATATTAAATGTTATTTAAATATTTTATATTCAATATCCATTGTCTTTCCTTCTAACCTTTTGTGACATTTGTGACTTAAAGCATTACCAATTCCGATTCTATTAAAGATGAAATATCAAAATAACAACAAGAACAACATCCTTTGTCATCAAATAAATCTTATCGCTTTCATGCTTTTCTCCATCCTGTCTTCGGCTTCCTCTGCCAGTCAAAACAATTACTTTGCACATCATTTATTAGGAAATTTAATTAAATCAAATCAAATTACAAAAACAAACAACCAACATATCCTGTCAAAGGCATAGACGTTGTTAAACACATCGAGAATCGTTTAAGCTTCAAATCGGAAAAATTGAAATCAAAAATGAAAATCCTAACGAAGTCGTATTAAATTCTCAAAGTGGAAAATGATGATGAGGAAAATTGGAAAAGACAGCTTAACACGGGATATGAGGGAGAGTATTTTGGGAAAATTTAAATTGAAGTCAGCGAAATGATTTTCCTAGCATTTAAAATTTTGTTTGAGATAAAATTAAGTGATTTGCATACGTAAATAGAAGAAGCTTAAGCGGCACATACATACATTGAACACTGAGTATGTTTTTGTGTGTGGGTGTGGTATTTGTTTAAGCTTCCTTTATTGTTTGCTATTGTCTTCAAACAGTAACAACAAAATATATATTCAATCAAAGTTTTTATTTTGCGGAAAATAACAATTTCCTTTTCCTAAAACACACACACAGACAGACGCCCACACACATCCTTGTAAACACATACAGAGAATCAAGCAACTCGTTTTAGAAACTTTGAAGCAATAAAAAGTTAAACTGATACAGAACAACTGCAAACAGGACAATTTAAACATTACATTTATATCCATATACACCCCTTCGCCTCCTCCTCCTCCTCTTCCAATCTGCTCTCTCGCCCCTTAAATGGCAAAAGGGAAAAGGATAATGAAAACATTACATGTGTACGATACGTCAATCAACCGACCAAGGAACCAGTCAGCCAACCAGTTTCTTAAGATT